>NW_024354504.1:1953917-2003664 GCF_902729225.1 Pteropus medius | reverse complement strand
TGTATTAGCCTCAGGGCCAGGTTCACTGGGCTGGGAGGTGAATTAAGAGAATTTGGCTTTCAAAATAAATCCTTGGTCACTTCAGGCCACTGCAGTTTTGTTCCAACACGCAGCAGCTACTTCAAAGGGCCCCCACCCACAGCTGTCATCTCGTTTTGGTTGTGTTTTCTCTAAAGCTCAAGCCCAAACACTTTAGGTCTCCAAGGACGGTGGGGGAGGGGTCGCCCGACAAGGAGGTCGTCTGTGCAAATGGAGCTGCGGGCTCTGCAAGGAAGGAGACCCCCACCAGGACCCCGTTCCAAGGAACGTGTTTCCTCTGAGTCAAAGAGATGTACACAACGAGCTCTGGCCCCCGAGATCCAGCAGGACAGAGTTCTGGCCAAGAGTATTTGTCAAAATGCCTCTGTCCAGCCTTTTAACTAAATGTGACATGCGATACATTAGCCAGGGTTCTCTAGAGAAACAAAATTTATATAAAATAAAGTAAAATATATAATAATTATATATATAATAATTTTATGTATTTATATACATTTATATATATGAATTTTTATTTATATATACAGGGTGTATGGGAGACATATATATATATATATACATATAGAGAGAGAGAGAGAGAGAGAGAGACAGAGTGAGTTTAAGGACCTGGCTCACGTGACTGTGGGAACCTGTATTTCTGAAATCTGCAGATCAGGCTCATAGGCTTGAAACCCGGTGAGGAGATGATGTTGTAGTTTGAGTCTAAAGGCCGACAGCTGGCAGGGTTCCCTCTTCCTTGGGGGAGAATCTGTCTTAGTTCTGTTAAGGCCTTCAACTGATTAGATGAGGCCCACCCACATTATGGAGAGTAATCCGCTTTACTCAAAGTCTACCAATTTAAATGTTAATTTTATCTTAAAAATACCTTCACAGAAATATCTAGACTGTTTGACCAAATACCTGGCTATTGGAGCCACCCAAGTTGACACGTACGATCACCCACCGCAGGCGGATTAGTCTATATTTAAGTAAAGACTGCAATTGTCTCTTAAATTCACTGGGTCCGTTGGGCTCCCTGGCCCCTTTGCCGCTTGCTTTTACCATCACAGAGGATCACGTAAACCATCTTTACCTGCTGCAGGTGAACCTGACACCGCTTCAGAGAGTCCATGTGCATCCGAACTCATCTCGTGTGGAATGTGACCACATTCCTCAAACAGACCAGGTGGTTCCCAGGTGAAATCGAATTCTTCTCAGCACATCTGCTCGCCGAGATATTTTTTCCTTGGTAAAAAATAAATCCACTCACCCATGTAATTTTGTTTTAATTTTACTTTTTTAAGGCAAGCACAAAGGGTATGCGATATAAAATACTGCAACTTCGAATCGGCCATCAGAATCCAGAAAACAGGAGGGTGGAAATGGACTAAATCGGATGTCCCCCAGAATCTTGTCACACAATTTCCACCGAGGCTCTTTGTGTGTGACACTTCAGGAGGAAGCTCATTATTTCAATACTCGCTATTTTTGCGAAGAAGTCGCTGTCATTTTTACTTTGGGGAATGTAGCTATTTTTACATGAGATCTTGATAGAATTCTTTTGAACAGCACATGGCTGAGACCTGTCTGGAGGTGACGTGCTCTCCCAGCAGCCAGAAAATTCTCCCTTATCAAAATGTCCAGCTCACCTCACTCTCAGCCTTTCTCCAGTCTGGAAGGGAGTCTCGCTGTGGTACTGCAGGCAGCTCGTCGGCCCAGGGAGACCTCCGCATCTTGAAAACAAAGAGACGGATGACCTTATGCCTCTCGATCACACGATGAATTAAAAAGCCAACATCTTCTGCTATAGAATTTCCCAACCGTAGTGAACCCCGTTGTCTTTTACGTTAGCCGTTTTCTGCCAACGCAAAGACTACTGCTCTTTGAAAAAGTCCCTTGGCCTGGAATCCCTTCCGTCATCACTCACTGTCACCATCACCCATGCGGCGATGCTGCCTGCAAGACAGGCGGCCGCCCTCACGGCCACGGCTGGAAACAATGAGATTCATCGTATCCCACCGTTGCGTCTCTATACGTCCATGATAATAGACGAATACAGAACAGGGAAAAGATGCATCGAGCTCAGGGCGCTTAGGGAGCAGAAACAATAATACGTCGGACACAAGCCGCCTGAGAGCGTGGGAATCAATGTTAACGGAGGAAATGAAAACACGGCATCTGCGCTCTTCATTCTCGACGTGCGAACTCGCTTTCCTGACTCATGGATTCGGAATCATCGAAGCCGGCGGGTTCAGTGGAGCGCGGCCCTTCGCACCTGATGGCGTGTGGCACTCGCGTCTCGGGTCCCCTGCGGTCCTGCCTTTCCGTGTCTCGCCTCCGGGCACCGTGTGCGTCCACGCGTCGCTGGCCCTGGCACGCCTCGGGCTCGGCCCGCTCACGCTGCTGCAGCGAACAGCCGCGGCCGGGCGGCTTCACGGGAGAAAGTCACTTCTTCGAGTGTGAGAGGCAGGACTTCGAGAGCAGGTGCAGCAGGAGCCGCGTGCAGGGAGAGACGTCTCTCCGGTTCGCAGGGGGCCGCGCAGGGGTTCGCGGAGGCAGCTGTCTCGCGCCTCTGCTTAGGACCCCGCCCTCTCATGAGGGTCCCCAAAGCCCACTCGAGCCCCCACCCTGGGTATCCCCACACTGGTGACTAGGGCTTCAGCGGCTGGACGCTGGGCGGACACGAGCATCCGGCCCGAGCTCCCGCCCGCGGCACGGAGTTCCCGAAGCCGGTTCGCACCCGGCCCGGTGGGTCGGCCTCCGGGCCCTTCCTCCCGCAAGCCCGTGCTCCCCACGGCGGCCCTGAACGCCATCTGCACGGGCTGCAGGCCGCCTCCTCTCTCTCCCACGGCAGCCGTCTCGCTTCGCTGATACGTCACGTCTCATCGGACTATGACGTCTCACGGAAAGGACACCGACCCGGCGGCGGGTGTGACGTCCTCGTCCTCCTCGTGGCCATCAACACCATGCTTCACTGTCCCCCGAAGTACCGATCGAATGCCTACGCCGAGCCCCGCGCTTCACCGCGTGCCTCACGTCCACTGTGTCATGCAGAATCCGTGACGACTCCATGACGTAAGTCGGGCTGGTGTCCCTGTTTTAGATGAGAGGACGGCGGCTTGCAGAGAGGTGACTCTAGAGCTCGGCAAACTACCTTAGCAGTTCAGTCATGTTTATTAAATAAAAAATATGAATGTCCCTTGAGACCAGGGCCCGTCCCCCATCTCCTACAACACTTATGAATACGCCATCTACAGAGTATTAAAAGCGCATCCGTTGGTCGCTCCCGGGAGCTGGCGGTTCCCGGCTCTGGCACGTGTCCTTCCCGCTTCCAGGAATGCGACGAACCGTACGTGGTTCTCCTGATGTCCAGGACGTTTGGAGACCTACCTCTTTCCTTCTTCGCTCCTTCGCCTTCCCATGGAAGACTGGTCCTTACGCCCTTGACCTCCCTCGTGGGACTCAGATTCCTGGTTTGGCCGTCGTCTGCTGGACAGACTAGAGGACTGAGCAGAAACGTCACTGAACGCAACTCTGTACCCACAGGTTTGAGACATACTCTCCTTCACAAAAATCGTTTCTATAGAAATAATTATAAGTCTACTTATCGGTGATAGAGGTGGCAGGTCACCGTAAGCTGCCTTTTCTGTGTGCCTTTGAGAAGCTCATGCGAAGTGACACGTCTGTCAGCTGAGGGAGCCAGGAATGAGAGTGTATGCAGGTGACTCCATCCTGCACTATTACAGAAAGGTCGGAGGACAATGCCTGATTCGCGAAGGGAGAGAAGAGGAAGGACGGGCCTAGCAGGTGGCGACGTCAGGGAGAAAGCTCGTGGGACAATCCCTGAGCTAGCGCCGCTCACCGGAAATGTCACAGGCTTTGAGACCAGAGGGCTTCAAAGCCACATCTGCCACTTCCTACATGGTACACTCTGCCATAGTACTTAAATCTTCTGTTTCAGGGTTTCTTACATAAGGAAGTATACGATCTCGTTCTTAATTGTTAGAATTAAATAGATAATGGATGAATGAAGACGGACTCTTTCACACAGGAGGAAGTTAAAACAGAACAGATGTACCTTCCTTAAATTGAAAATATAAACGCATATATAAGATTTTTCATTTGAGATTATTTTGTAATTCTTAAAGGAAAAACACCTCCAAAATTGTGAATTCACATTCATAGCTGTAATATCTAAACCTGGGGCTGAATGTTCTCGGGCGTTGCGAGGGCGGCTGGCTGTGCAGGACGGGACGGGGTGGCGGTCCAGGCGCCCACAGCCGTCCGGCCCCGAGGGTCACACTGGGGACTTTAGCGCAGGGAGAACCGTACCTTCCACTCAGCATCAGTCTGCTTCGCAGCCGCCAGCGAGCCTTTTTCCTCAGCTTTTTATTTTGAAATTATCAAAGAGAGAAACGTCGAAGAGTGTGGAGAACAGGAATGAAGACACACCTGCCACTTAGACTCGGAGCCTTTAATATTTGACTGTGTTTCTGTTGACCTAGTTATGTATCTCTTTTTCCTGCTAAATCATTCGAAAGCCATGTTACATACATACATCATGACGGTCCGCGCCTGAAAATATAATAGTTACCCACAGCGTTCATTTTCGAACGTTGGAACATAAACAATCGATTTTTAGAATGTGTAACATTCAGACCATAGTCAAAATTTTTCAATCATCCAAAAATATATTTTAGGCCTTCTTTTACATTTATAAACAAGTGTCTAATCGAATTTCATCCATTGCATTTGATTGTTATTACACTTTAGAGGATATACCTAGAACCCTCGCCTTAATTTTTATTAATAATTATGATTTTTTGCATGAGATTAAAATTTGAAGAGCCCAGGCCCAGCGTCTTGCAGAAGAATATTAGACATGCTGAGCTTGTCTAAGTCTTTCTTTCTTTTTTCTATTTTTCTCTCTCTCTTTTTTATCGTCTGAGCATTTTTGTGGGTACTTCTCCAACCCCTCTATTTCCTCCAAACAAGTTAGATTATCTGGGTGGAATCAAGTTGGACAGGTTGAGCAAGAATTCTTCACAGGCGATGTGGACTGAGCTCTGTCACCCCAAAGAAACATACGCTGAAGTCCTAAGCCTCAGGACCTCAGCCTGTAGCCTTACTTGGAAATAGGTCACCGCAGATATAATTAGTTCAGACAAGGTCACGCTGGAGTAGGGCGAGTCCTACTAATGTCACTATAAAAAGACGTCCATGTGAAGACAAAGGCACACGGGGGGAGGCCACGTGGTACTGAGCAGAGTGGGGTGCGCGGCTGTAGACCGAGCAATGCCAGGGTCACCAGCAGCCACCAGAGCCAGGAAGAGACAAGGACAGCTTGGTCTAGACGGGAAAGCCACCCAGTGAACGGTAGGTACGGCAGCCCTCGGAGGAGAAGGCTTCAGATAATCCGGCCCCCGCGAAGACCCAACCTCGTGTCTCCATGGCACATGAAACACAGTGAACCTTTATTCTCAACGCTGTAATTGGTCCATATTTGGCCAAAAGGAGCGGCTCCCACCTGACGTCCCTGGCTTTGGCGGGTACCCTCTTGGTTTTGCCCGACCTTCCTGTGTTCTGGCTCGAGTCACCGCAGGCCCACTTTGTCCTTCCCTGTCCTGGGATTTCTCCAAGCGTGTCCTAGTTCCTTTGTTGGAAACTGGCGTTGAGAAACAGCGATTTAGTTTCCACTGGTGAATTTCTTAGGGCCTCTTGGTAGCGAGAGCTAGGAAAATCACTTTTAATAAGAGATCCTGAGCTCAGTCATATTTCCGTTAAAATTTAACATTTTAGGGTATTTTCTAAACTTCTTTGATCTCATGTCTATATTTATTTTCCTCTCCGACACCGGAATTCTCAGTTTCTTATACCTTTAACTCAGATTCTGTGCTGTATGAGACAGCTTGCCGTTTGTTCCAGCTTATTTTTGTAGGGTTTTTTTTAGGGGTATTTTAATGTTTCTATCAGGACAATTTTGCATATTTAAGTTTATTTTTATTTTTTCATCTTGTTTTATTGTTGTTTTAAACGATCTCTTTTCTTATGATATTGACCCTATGATTAGCTATATGATAAGAGTAACTACGAGCTTGTTATTATTATATCTTCCGGTTTTATTGAAACATTTATCCTTAGGAAACATTTCTGTTTATCTGCTCCCAAGTCCCATGCACTTGTTATTAAATAGCTCTTGCGGAGTTCGTTTCTGTTTGTTTGTTTGTTTGTTTGTGTTATTGTTCGCACTGGCCTAGTATAACCTCCATCCATCCTCTCTCTTGCTATGCTCAGCTGTGCCTACCAATGTCTCTTTCGACAGGAATACTTAGCCCATTTGCATTTACTGTAATTACTGCATGAGTTTTTCCTCTTTCATTCTTTCATTCTTTTTGTGCCAATCTTGTTCCAATCGCCTTCTTTTGGATCGATCTTGCTCCTTCGTTCCATTCTCTCCATTGGTTTCTGTGGTCTCCGCCATCATTTTATCTCTTTATGGCTTCTTAAATTAATTTTAAAATTCCTGCTTGTCAAAGCGTGTCAAAACCTCAATTAAATCAATATATTCGTCTTTATTAGAAAATATAAAGACCTTCTAATTATTTAACTATACTACAAAACTAACTTGAAGAAACTTTGCCTCTACTACTTAATTATTTCAAAATTAACACTAACATCTTCCCAATTGATTTAACTTTTCCTGATCAGAAGTAAAAATAAATGAGCAGATAGATCCCTTAATTTCTCAAATTAATGATTTCAACATATCCTTGCTTTATAATCGGTAATTTAGATCTTTGTAACTTACGTGAAAATGTCCCGTTATAACAAAAGTTTATGTCCCGAGAGACTATAATTTTACAGTTTCACGTTACACATTTTTGAATGTTCTGCCCCTGACATTAGTTATTGATTAGAGCGTAAAAATTGCATTTGAGGGCACGATTAAGTTGAATCGGGCTGAAATCTTAGTCTGTTTTAAACTGATAACAAGGTTAAGACCTCAGCATTTTAAGAAGAAATTGTCTTCAAGACTCATCAATCAGGAAAATTTGCAGATGTCCTTTCCAGCACGTTTCAATTTACTTTTCTCTGGTGAACTGGGGGGAGTAATTACCATAACGCGCTGCTTTGAGGCCAGCGAAGGCATCAGTAAGAAAGCGCCCGGCCGAACCGCCGGCTGACCCGAGTCGGAGCACCAGCCGCTGCGAAGCGCAAGGGTGGCTTCGGCAGAATGCCACCGGCCACACAGGTGACCGACGGCGACCTAGACCTGACCCGTATCTCAGCCCTTTCGCGAAAGATTCGGGTCCCCCGCTGACGTGCCCTTCCCTCTGATTGGTAGTCCAAGTGATCTTTAAGCCAATCTCCAGAAGTATTATCTGCGGAAGAAAAGCCTTGTTTTTCTGCCTTGTCGGTGACGCGAGAGAAGGAGGAGGGAGCGGTGATATTTAAAAGGAATGAACCGCGTATGCAGAGAAAACGGCTCGGTTCCCTGTGGTGTATTCCATGAATTACATAGAAAACTTGCATGTGCAGAAAACATATTATCTCTTACACCAGGCGTCTGAATCTCAGGCGGTGGTTATAAGACGTTCTGTTATGTGCTTTTCGCCCTGTCATCTCGTGCTTTCGGCTTAGAGGATCGGTTTATCAGAGGTGACACATCATGGCGAATTAACAGATACAGATAAAACCTTCCATAAATATTCATTATATCTCATTACAGCAAATTAATGAGATATTTTAAAATTAAGCCTAGTCACATTTGGTGCCGAGGATCATATTTTAATATACGACGCTCAGAGATAAATTAGGATCTTGAAAATGATGAAGCTCATTGTGAGAAATTTTTAGATAGGTGTTTGCAGTAACGATGTGGATAAGGACTGACAACTATTATACCTGCTCTTAGAAATGGCGAGAAAGTCTCCTTACATCCGCAAACTTCCAAACATCCATAATAACACGCTCATGCCCCACCCCCTCCATGACACTGCAAAGCAAGGAACTTTATACGTAGTCTATGAAACGCACTGCAGCCATTCAGGGAAGATGTCTCCACCTAGAAGCTACAGGCCATGATGAATAGGCTTTTCAAACTAAATACAAATTTTTTTCTCCCCAAATTAAGATTTTGTTTGTTTTTTTTCATCTGCATTAGGAACCTGACCGAATACTTGAGAGTTTTTCAAGAGAATAATTCAGAGTGTATGAGAAACTCTATAACCGAGTTTGAACTTTTTCTCCCTCTTGTTTATATACATGGCCACTGGGTGCGGGGCCTCGTCTACACCTGCCCCGGCCTCAGTCAGCTCTCCGACGCTCTCAGTGAAGGCTGTCACCGCCGGCTGACGGCCAGAGAAGAACTTGCAGATTCATTTGAATTCGATCATTTTTATGTTCCTTGGCTCTCACGCTCTCTCTTCAGAGACACGTTTTATTGAAAATCCTCACTTTTGCTCTTTCTGGATTTCTTTCTTAAGAGGTTTCTGCATTCTCGTTTTGCTGAAATGGCTGGTTTAGGGTCAAGGAAGGCCCTGTTACAACGCACCTCCCTGTAAGCACGTGACAGCCGAAGACACTGCCGTGTCACATGGGACAGCATCTGCCACGGCGAGCACGTGGTGACCAAACCCGGTCCTTCAGGCAGGTCGCGAAAGATTCGGTCCTGTGACCGAACGGCCACTCAATTCACCCTCACTAAAAAATGGATTTAGGCCAACTGGAAAGATTCCCAGGGTCAAAACGCTCTAAAACTTAGAACAAATCCTTTGACCTCTGTGTGGCTTTGTTTCCTCATCTGAAAACGAGTTACTTTATTAGAGAAGACGTGAGTTACTCTCTAGCTTTATAAAATTCTTTTAAATTATTAATTGTATATTTAATATCAATATCCTTAATATTAATATTTTACTAACCATATTTAATATTAATGTTCTCTAGGAAATAGTTTTCGTGTGTTTTCTTAAACTTGCTAATCTGACGTCTTCTAGAACTATTATCTTTACTGTTTAGCGATAACCTATCTGTATTGCTCCATTTGTTAAGTTTCACTGCGTGAACAGCCCCGGAATGCACGCATGTGAGATGGAAGCCTTGCATGTCTTATGAATTTTTCTGTCCACAGGGGCTCAGGACAAGGCCAGGGGCATAGCAGGCATTTGCTGAAGGAGGAGCGAGTACCAGGCATCTACAGAAGAATCAAGGACAGTTACGCGCAGTCTCTTTTGGCAAAGTATTTATGATCAGGCGGGAGTGGTGACAAAGATCCAAACATGGCTGTTACACAAGGTATGAAAGGTCGCCGGGAACGCGGAGAAGGTGGGACCCACTCACCGGAGTGTCCTATCGTCCCCAGGACACCCCTCAGGGGGAAGGCGGGCTGGACTGGGGAGAAGCAAACACTCGAAATCCAGACTGAGCGATGTCTCCCTTACTCTGTATTTTTGTCGCTTTGTTTTAGAAACAGGTACCTGATACCATAAAAATAAAAAAAAAAATCAGAGCAGTTTGGAGCATACGGACCACTTTGGGATAAATGGCATGTCTCCCAGGTATGTCTCTTCATACCTGTTTTATTTTTAAATTATACAGATTTTCCTTAATGTTTTTTTAATATAAATTTTATACTTCTCCACAGTACACTTGCACGTGTACTTTCAAAATAGATTGTTTGCTACAAATACATTTTTCTGCTGTGTCAAACTTTCAACCTGTTTGATACTGGAATGTAAAACTCCAGTGACCCTGAGATATTAAGATTGTTTCGTGCCACTTGGCACAACTTTCATATTAATTTTTGAGATTGGTATGTCAAACTTTTGGGGGTTCTTACGCAGACACTTAATTGCCATTAATCACTAAATTGCCATTAATCATATGTTCTATGATTAATGGCAATTTAGTGTTTTCCTTTTCGATTCTCACACATTTTATATATTTTCTTTTCTTTTTTCTCAAGAGAAGACTTATCTTTGCTTAACAGAAAAGATGGAACTGGGAATACTTACATGTTTCTGACTGGACTGAGAATTTTGTTTTATGTTATATCATTTGGTATGTTTTTTATGATTCTTTTGTCAGGTTACTAAAGTTCTTTTCAACTCCTCGTTGGCCGGAACACTTTTTGTTACGCACTGACTTCTAGTACTTGAATCAGTTTTGGAAATACATACTTTTCAAAGGGATTGTCCACGTTCCCTAGACTTTAAAGTGCGCTGGCATTTTTCAAACGATATTCTAGTACTTTTTAGTCTTTATTACATGTAGCGACTCTTCCCACTTTCGTTTGTAACATCAGCCATTTGCACATTTTTGCTTAATTTTTTCCTTGATCGGCATGGCCAGAGGCATGTCAACTTTATTACACTTTCGAAACAACAAATCTGCCATTGCGACTCCTCTGAGTTGCCCCTTTGTTTCCTAGTTTATGAATTTCTGCTCTCACACTTTTCACTTCCCTTTTCCTACATCTCTGAATTTGCCCCGTTGCAATTTTCCTTATTTCCTGTGCTGACCGTGTGTCCGGTCGACTTCCGGCCTTTCTCCTCCCCCAGGGCGAGTGTGAGCGCTTTAAATATCTTCTGAAGAGGCTCTTCGGTTGTATCCCCCCCGCCTGCTGCTTTTGTACACAGCACTTTTGTTAATATTTATTTATCACTACTTTATCATTTTAATTCTTATTTTACACGATACGTGTTATTTAGAAGGGTGCTGCTAGTTTCTGAGAGTATGTCTTAGAGCCACGAGTCTCCCGATGTGCTCCTTGACCAGCAGCACGAGCATCGCCCAGGCCCCTGTGGGCATGTGCCAGCCCTGAGTTCGCTGCACCTGTTCGATCAGGAACGAGGGCCGATGGCCGGGCCGCCCGGGATCTCACAAATCCCTCCGCGCGAGCCCGATGTCGGGTGAAGAATCGTTATGCCATTCACTTTAAATATCCTGGCTTGAAGGCGGAGTAGACTCTGATCGATAGCGACTTTTGAAAGTTGCTGTATGCCTTCATCAGCAGTTCCTTTCATAATGTTCCTTGAATGCTTCTGAAGAATCTGTTCTCTGCCATCACTGGACGTGTTCAGGTGTGCGTTTATTATACCAGGATGGTGAATGGTGCTGTTTCAAATCTTCTACATCCTAATGTTTTCCTCAATTTAGTCTATCGATTCCTGAGAGAATGTATAAAAATCTCTGCCACAACGGGCTTTCCAATTTTTTTTTACTCTGCCCATTTTTGAGTCGCAATTTTGAAGGTGTATTTGTACATGCTTTTACCGTTCCTTTAAGAAAACAGTTTTATCAAGATAGAATTTACAAAGCGTAAAATCACCCAAGTTTATAATTCTATGGGTTTTAGATATTTACAATTTTGATGAAGTATATTATATATTTACTTTATACTCTTTACTAAAGCTTTTCTACTATGTTTATAAACTTAAACCTAATGATGATGATTCAATTTTATAAAAAGTTCATCGATTCTAAAATTTTCATCAGTCACTTCCCATTCAATACCCCAAAGTGCTGAGTAACCCTTAACCTACTACTGTCCCTAGAGATTTGCCTATTCTGGATATTTCATCGATGGAATCATAATATGCGGTCTCTGTGACTGGCTTCCTACGCTTAGTACGACGCTTTCAAAGTTTAGACCACGTCATCGCACGTGTCAGCCCTCTGTTCTTTCAAACAGTGTTCTGTCGTGTAGTTATACCGCTTTTTGTTTATTATTCATCAGTCGATAGATATTTTGGTTGTTACTCCTTTTAATGTTATGAATAATACATTTTATGAATAAATTTTACGAATAAAATTTTTACATTTTATTCATAAAATAATACATTTTATGAATAAATTTTATGAATAAAATTTTTCAGCATAAATATGATATATTTATAATATATAAATGTAGATGATATCTTATGTAAATTGTATACAGTTTGCACACAAAGTACATATAATATGTAAGTAAATGTCTGATGCCAGAATTAGATATTGTATGCGCATAAATATATTTATATAGTAATGGAGAGGAAGATCGTTCAGGCGAGTTCACGCAGAAACGGTCTCGGCAATTAAGAAGTCGCTGTTGACAAGCAGAGCACCTGCCCCCGGCTCCAGTGCATTGGCATCGGTGGTCTGGCCACTCGCATGACGTTTCAAATCCCTGGAGACACAGGCGCTTCCTACGAACGTACTGTCCAAGCGTGTCTGTTTAAGACAGGCCGTTTTCAAACCCTTTACCGGTAGCCCGACTCTGCAGCACGTCCTGACTGGGCCTGGGAGTCCGCTCTGTCGTCAGTGGACGGTTCTGCCCGCGGGGGGAACCCATCCCAGCACCCGGGCCCCCCACGCGGGCCGGGACGCCGTGGGCCAGCGCTGTCCTTGGCGCCAGGGAAGCTGGGTCCCGGCAGAGCCTCCCTCGTTAGGGACTCAGGTTACACTAGGCCGCACCTCGTCGTGGAGCCAGGTGTCCGGGGGGTCGGGACCACGCCCCGGGGTCCTCCCTCCGGAAGTCACTGCGCTCGCCCCTCCGCGTGTGACTGTCCGCCCCCGCCCCCAAACAGTCGCGGGGCCCACCCAGTCCTCTTTCAATTTATGTTTTTCACTACTATTTAGAATGGTAAGATTTGCATTTTATAACATGTGCCTTTGATTTAATTTTATTGCAATTAAATCTCAGTTGATTGGCGTCAGGGTCAATATCAGAATCCACTCACGGATCTGACGTCTGCTGAGCTCCCGGGATGAGCGGGGGAGGGTTAGAAATTGCCTGAGATATCGTGAAACAGAGTCTCCCGCTTGCCTGGCTGGAAAATCTCTTCTGAGATTTAGAGACCTTCCACCTCCACTTCTGCCTGAGATGGAATATTTTCTGCTCATCTCGGGAAATAATAACGGAAAATTTCATGCAAGTTTCAGGCGATGGATGCTCCGCCGGGGATGAGGCATGAGAGGGTATCTGTGTACGCGTCCCTGTTTGGTAGAATAAGAATATTTTACCAGACTGGCGGTGAAAATGTGCCCGCTGCGTAGGTGTGGAAACGCAGAGCACTTTATACAACAACATAAGCGAATTCAAAAGCAGCTTTCGAGTTACTCCCAGGCGCAGCCAGTGTGGGCAGCTTCCTCGAACGTAAACTCTTACATAGTAGAAAGTGGTAAAATATATTGTTTTTATTTTTCTAAAATTATTATGCTATGTATCTTGCCTCCTCTTGTGGTTTATAAATCTAGTAAGATTGGCCGAGCTTATTACTAATTCATATTTTTCAGGGTGGGCATATCTGCTAAAACGCATAGCATTGTACCCTTCCTCCTTAGGGGAAGTAAACGATGCTTAAAGACAAAAAGTCTTCGTAGAAAATAAAGAGCTCAATAGATCACGCAGCCCCTGCGAAAGGCCGTTTAACGTTTGAAATGTAAATCAATCAGAAACATTATATTTTCCTTAAAATACAGATGGTTTTCCACATTGAGAGAGCAGAGGTTTCTGCAAAGTGCTCGCAGGGCTTTGTCAGACCGAGACAATATTTGAAAGCTATTTTCAGCGCTTGCTAACGAGTTACTCTCCTCAGATTCAGTGATAATAAACTCTAACAGTGTTTTGACATTTCTGGTTGCAAAGAGAGGAGAAGCAGAAAGGAAGGGAAGAAAGCGCGCTGGCCAGGTGACAGTGCCCCCAGGCGACTCGGAGGTCAACAGGACACCTTTCTGGCCGAGTCCCGCCAGGGAATCCTGTGTGGCTGTGCATTATCTCTACCGTTCCTCGGAAGAGCGATGATGAATCTGTACCATTTTCTTTGCGACCCCTTCCCAATCATGCCACTTTGCTCCCCAAACTTACTGCCATTTCCTGACTTAATGTAGCCTGGCCGAGAGGGCACAGCGGCGTCCTGACCATCGGCCAGCACTTTCTGCGCTGAGGGTCACCAACACGCCGAGGTCAACACGCCGAGATTCAGAGGGGGCAAGGAATACAAGGCTATTTTGTTTCTCTAAGTGAATAAGCTCCGAGGTAAAAACTTTGAGGAAATGTGAACAGAAATGAACCATAAAAAAAGAATAGAACGAGTCCCGTGGAAGGCACGGCTGCGGCTTGCGGAAACGCCTGACTTCATCAAGGCGCATGGCTCCAAGCGGTGTCATGGTCACCGTTACCTTTTTGCCATAGGCCACGTGGCACCTGGGAGCAACGGGCTGTGCTGAGGTGCTGCGCACGTGCGACCACGCGCTTCGGACCCTGGGCCTGGCGAACCGTGGGAGAAATCTCCCGGGGTGTCCTGTGGAATTGAACGTGTGACAAACACATCCGACAGACCTTTAAGAGACGCATGTGTGGCTTCCGCTGCTGAAGCCGTCTGTCCATCTTCCGTACGCAGCTCGCCTTTTCTCGTTCCAATATTTAAAGTCCGTAGATCTATTTCAGACTCACGCGGATTCGCTGTCGTGATGTCCAGGACGCGGCGTCGTAGTCAGATGCCCGCGCTTTGCAGCCTCGCTCGGCCGGGCTGACCGGGCGGCAGGTGCCTGTCCCCTCACCGATCGCCGAGGACGGCGTGTGCCGTGTGGCTTCAGCAGAGGGTATTTATACATCCACACGCTTCAGTCCTCAAGTCCAACGGCACAGCCACCGCCAGTCATCACGCTCGCAAACCCAGACAACTGACCGACTTGTTTAAAACCACGTCAATCTATTTCATGGCCAATTCGACTTCTATCCAGAAACGAAGGACCAGACCGCTTGTCAGCCAAACTATGCTTCCCGAAATCGAATCCCCGATAATTTAGTAGACATTCCTACTGCGTGACATAAGACACGAGCGCATTCTTAAAACCCGAATACGATTTAGTAACACAAACGAAACGCAAAGCTTAGAGTGGAACTGAAAATCGATTTACGTGGGTTGAGAAAGCACGTGGCTGCGGGAGGGGAGGAAGCAGAGGGTTCCGGAGGGGCACAGGGGGCCGCGTTCCGGAGACGCGCGCAGTGGTCAGGTCTGACGTCGTCGGCAATTTGAACTTGACGCTTGGAATTTCAACAGCAAAGTGAGGCATGACGACGGTGTTTGAAGGAGACGATTGTCACGGAGGAAAACGGGGCGAGAGAGGCCACCGTTTCGCGCGCCGTGGGGCGCTGGCCCGCTGGCGGCCCCACGGGGAGAGGGGGTTAAGGGCGAACCGCGGTTTGGAGGAGGCGCCGCTTCACTGAGCCCCCCGTGGCCCGAGGGCTCCTCCCGCCCTGTCTCCCGGGCTCGGCCACCCCCGCCGAGGCTCACGTCTGAGTGGAGCCTGGGCCAGTTCTCCAGGTCGCCGCAGGGAGCACGGCGAAGCCACCGAGAACGTCGAACTCCACCTACCCTCGCAGGGTTCTTGGGTTTCCTGCTGGTAAAAGGTGGGATCCCCATCGTTCGACCGCATCCCAGGCCCCGTCTCACAAAGGAAGGAGTTCATTTGGTGAGAATGTCAGGTTCATTGCAATTCCGAGTTTTCCTATTACACTGTGGGGGAGGGGTGGCAATTACATGGGATGAAAAATAAAAATCTGTACCAACCCCGAGATAATGGCTGCCAAGTTCCTGGTTGCACGAGGCCCACTAACATTAGGGGCGGGTCCCCAAGTGTCAGCCTGTTATGCGAATGTGCTTCTTCGGCTTCATAGGAGCAGTAGCTGGAGAAAGGCAGGGCAGAAGTCCATACAGGTGGGATGGATTTGGGGATTAATGAGTTTAATAATATGATATTTGTTTCAAAGAAAGATCAGTAAGATTTTAAACCCTCTAATAAGCTATGTTCTTATGTCGACAATGCACAAATGAGATTCTTTAATATGTATTGAGGTTACGCTGGCAGGAATGTTTCTAAATTTACATTCTTTATGCATATGATTATACTTACCCCCTAAATACAGATTTAAAATCACTGTCATAAAATTCTTTTGTGCATTTTCATCTTCACTGTCTACAACTGAATTGCATCTAAATGGAATAGAGAGAGAATCGTGACATGCTGGTTTAAGGACAAAGGTGAATCATATTTATAATCTTTGGTTGAAAGTCAAGATAAGGACTGAGTCTTCCAACCCCACACTCCCGAAGCCAGGCGTTCACGCCTGCTCTATTTAATCCTTTGATATGAGACATTCTTAGTCTGGAAAAACTTTTAACATAATACTACTAGTGTGTACATTATAGTAGACACAATGGAAGTTAATAAACACCTCAATATTATTCATATACTAAACGTAGCCCACAAAGTACGTTTTATCCGAGAAAACAATAGTAATAAATCCTGAGCAATTTAAAAGTTATTTTCGCAAAGCACTAAAGGTAAATCTTGTAACACTGGCATGCAGACTGTGCTGAATTCATGCTCCTTTAATACACGGAAAAGAGCGATGTTTAATCAAACACCCTTTAGTATAAGTGGGATACGTTCACTCACATTTAGCCCATTGATTGATTTTACCCCAGCTACGGCGTCGATGTGCCTAGTGAGCCCAGCTGTGCTTCATGACCAACGTCAATTAACATCTATGTTACGAACACCCCGCGGGCCCATCTATGGGTCTGCTCTGCCAGACTTTACCGGTACACCTGGGCCATCTTACCAGCACCAGCGGACACACCAATAGTTGGGTCGATACAAAAAACGTCAAGACAGAAGCCGATCAGCCATCAGGGCTGCACGATAGTGACGTGCTCGTCGATAGCAGAAACTTAGTCACGAAGATCCGGAGAGTGTCTCTTTTCTTCTAAAATCAATAATTCTCATCGCTTCCAGAACAACATGCAGTTGTCATTGTTGCATTCGAGGCCGTCTTCACCTTCCCAGTCACTTTTGTGGGCTGCGATGTCGCACACGCAAGTCACAGTGAATGTTCTGGAGAGTGTGAGTCCAGCCGTCCGACGGGTCCCTGGCTCCTCTCCCTGCCTTCTCCGGTCCCCAGCGCCCCTGGAGTGTACTCACGCCTCGAGACCCCGACGGACGCGCTCTGTCCTTGCAGACTCGCGTGTGAGTTCAGAATGTCACGCGAGCGACATCGGTTCAGAGTTCTGCTGACTGATTTTGTGCGGTGTGCCTCACTAGAGACTTCGTCCGCTCTGCCCTGACATGCCATCTGACGGAGGAGGCGAGACACACTCGATGTCTCAGAATTGTTCATTCTCTGCGGAAGTCGTAGGTATGGTGATTGTCATAGGCATATAGTTGATTGCTGATATCTTTGAAGTTATTAATGAAGCTCTATACTGAGTAAAACCTCAGATCGGCATAAATCGGAATTGACAACTCAATACTGTGTGCTCACTCGGTGTGGGAATTTTCCAACTTTCTTTTCAGCGCCTGTGGAGATGATCATATTTATTTTATTTTTTACCATGAGTATGCTGAATGATAGTAATAACTTTTTCGGCATTGAAACAACCTTGCTTCTTGAGAAAAAAATCTATTTGGCCGTGGTGTACATCTCATTATCTCTGAGGCGTGTGTGTGTTTGTACCAGAGACTTCTGAAGTTCGAAGGTCATCGCAACTGAAGGGGAAGAGGCAGGCGTGAGCGACACAGCCATCGGCCCTCCCTCCCCAGAATGTCCCACCCGAGACTGCCCCCTGCGAGGCCAGCATCCCGTCAGGGAGTGAAACGCTACGGAACACGTCGTGACCAACACTGCACCGATACGAGAGTCTTTTAGCACAAGTGAAAAACAGACAAGGTACGAGCGAGGGACAGACGCTCTTATGCGCGTGAGTTCTGGGTCTTCTTTCTTTCAGGACAGTTCTTCTTTAAGTATCTAAAAGTCCAAAATGAGTGGATTTTTCAGATTGTGGAAATAGTAAGCTTTGTTAAGACCTTCATACAGGTGAATTTGAATCCGCGCATTCACCATCGTGATCAGCAGGACGTGTGCCCTTCACGGCACTTTCTCTCGTGAGGTACGTTTCTAAATGGCTCATTTTCTGGACCTCTTATTTTTTCTTTGTGATTCTCATAAGTAATTATGTTTTTTTAAAAATCAGGACAAATATGAAATGATCCTTTCAGGCCACAGATGTGTGCTATGAGGGAATTATATCTAATCTTTACGTGTATTAAATATCATTAGGTAAAGGAACAAACACTAAAGAAATGAGCTTCACCAAAGGCATAATTTTAATAGAAAGTCATCCCAGACTCGAGTGCATTTCAGAACACGATGTACCAGCTCTGCGTGCGCAGGATCTCACTGCTTGTTAGCTTCTGGACGCATTTAAGATCGGGAAGTTAATTTACAGACCTGAATTCCTTGGTCCTTGAATTCTGGAAAAAAGCCTCTCTATCTCTCTCTCATACACACACACACACACACACACACACACACACACACGTGTGTGTGTGCACATACATACATGCATGCACACACACATACATGCACACACGTACACACTCGAGCGCACATGCTTGAGCACACACACTCAGGCACACACACTCGAGCACACACGCACGCCATTTCCTGCAGACCACTTGGCAGCAACTAAAATGTTTGTGGCTACTTTTATTATCAGTTCCTACATTTACAGAAAGAAGCCCCCCAAATTAATAATTCTAATTTTTAATTTTAATTATCCAATTTAGTCTCTAAAGTTAAATTGATAGGGGAAAATGTTGCTTATTTACACTGTGCAATAAGATATATTTAATATGTATGTTTCAGTGCATTTTTTAGTATTTTTTGTGTTTTAATGTAGTTTTCTCGGGTATTAACACCTTTATCTTGGAATTTAACAAAGTATAAATTACATAAGCAAACAATGCATATATTTTGCAAATAAATATATGTATATGTGTTATTTTATATATGTGCATATATGCACACATATATGAAACAGCAACCCTGACAAAAATATTTCCCTAGCTTAATTTTTTTTTACAGTATTACAATTTTCACAGACCACATTTATTTTACTTTAGAAATCAGTATTGCCCAACATTTTTCAACATTTTTTTCTTATTATCATACAAGACCAATTTTGACAAATATTATTCCCGTACCGTGGGGAAGGAATAACACAAGCTTAGTGAAATAACAATTTATTTTTGACAAAGTTACCAAACCAATATAATTAAGTAAAGAATAGTTTTTCCCCAAAAATGGTGCTAGGGAAATTGAATATCTACATCTTAAGAAAAAAGAAAGAGAGATGAACTTCGATTTTACCTTACAACATTATCAAAAATTGACTCAAAATAGTTCATAGATCTAAATATAAAAACTCTAACTGGAAAACTTCTAGAAGAAAATACAGGGAAAAATGCTCATGACCGCGAGTTAGGCAAAAACTTCTTAGACAAAATATCAAAAGCAAAAATATAGAAATGAGTAATTGGGCTTTATTAAAATTAAAAATTAAAAAAAAATTGTTCTTTAAAAGACTTCCTTAAACACGTGAAGAATGCCAGTCACTGGCTCGTCACTCCTTCTCAGTGTCCTAATAAGATGCTGGCGTCTCCATGGCTTACGTGCAGAACAGGTGTATTTCTCGTCATCCTGGAGGCTGGATGAACTCCAAGATCAAGGCCCCAGCAAATTCAGCGTCCGCTAAGACACCGACCCTTTGGTTTTGACTTCTAGTCTCCAGAGCTATGAGGCAGTGAAATTCCTTTGTTTAAGCCACTCGCTTTGTCACGACTGCCCCAGAAAACGAAGACCCATGTCATACGTCAACCAGATCGAAGTCTCATCTGCAGGATGTAGAAACAAACAGCCCCCACAACTCATTCGAAAGAAGACAAACAGCAAAAATAAAAATCAGCAGAAGACGGTATGGAGAGATACTCAACATCGTTGGTCATTAAGAAATTGAAGTTAAAACCACAATAAGGTAGCATCCCACCTATACGAATGGCCGATAAAAAGGTCAAACAATACCAAGCATCGGCGGGAAGAGGCTGCAAGCCACAGACCTCTCCGGTGGAACGTAAAATGCTTTAGCCGCTTTGAAAACAGTTTCTGAAGACGTTAAACATCAACTTAATGTACGTCAAAGCGAGTCTAGTTCGGGAAGCTACCGAAGAAAAATTCACGTCCACGAGAGGACTCCCAGCAGCATTAGTCATAATCGCTCAAGAGCAGAAACCATCCACATTCCCATCAGCTGGTGAAGGGATAGGCAGAGCACAATGGATCGGGCCGTGGGCTACTATTAGGCATTTAAAGGGGATGAAATGCCGATATGCACAGGCTCGCCCCCGTACCCGCTCGGGCTGGGCTCCAGCTCGTGACCGTGCATGGACCTTCTGTGCCTGCAGGTGCTCTCAGCACATGTGGGCATCCTAATGCCTCACCCCAGCTCTGCGGAGCCGAGCTCCTCAGTCCCGCGCTGACCTGATGCAGCTCCAGGTGCATATTCCTGCTGCTCCCTGGTCCAACCTGGCAGTGAAGCATACGGACGAACAAGGCTTGAGTTTTTGGGGTTTTTTTTAGATAACTGAGGAAAATCTTTGGTCTGGTAATTAGGGAGAGTAGCAGTCCCCGATGGGAGATACGATAATGCTTCAGATTTCTACCTCGGTACGAAATGTCTACCTAAGTAAACATGTAGCCTGCTTTTATAGTTCGTTTCTGCCAGTTTCAGTCTCAGCAGAACGCGTTTGGGTTTTAATTAATTGACACCATGTTGTAAATGTCAGAGTGGCTGACATTTAAGAGAGATTTTTTTGTGATATTTTATTATAATAGTCCCTTTACCTATAAACATGGGAAAGGACAACATATAATTATTATGAGGTTCTTCTCAAACAAGTCTAAACCATGACTAGGATAGATGTATACTTAAATAAATGATCCAATAAAACATGCAACCACATGACATCACAATATGATTATGGCCCGAGGCAACGTCACGATTTTATTTCTAGAAGTAGACATTTGGTCAATCGATTTCTGTATTTATCAACTAAATTAATTAAAGTTTAGGGGATATTTATTGGTATTGTTTTTTCATGTTCTATTTACGTAAAGATCACAAATCTTTCACTAAATAGTATACTGGTGTAGACCATTATTTTCTCTCTGTGTTGAAAATAATATAAATGTCTGAGAGCGTGCATCGAGAGGCCGAAAATCAATAACAAACCCGTAGGACTCTTTGGGTTCTGTGAGCAACCTGACAAAATAGACCACGCTCATTTTCCGCTCATTCTCAATGTGATATTCCAAGTGTCCGCACGTACGGCGCGAGAGTCCCCCGCGGGTACCTTGCAGTCTTGGCCAGAGCAAACGAGAGAAAAGTGAAGAAAGCTTTTTCTCCGCAGAGAGTCGTCAGGCTTTGCCGTCAGATGCTCTCTGCGCGTACCGCACGTCTGCTGTGCGGGAAGATGTGGAGGGCGCGTAGGTTGACACAGGCGCCACGTGGGCAGGGGAACCCAGCGTGGAGCCACAGCTGCCTGATGCTCTGCGGGGTACGCTCGGGCAGAGCCGCGTCTGCAAGCCGAGTGTCCTGCTTGCCAGCTCCACGGCCTTTATCAAACGAGCTCCTCCCCAAATCTAAGTCTGTGTATGAACGGAAGTAACACGACCCAGATCACCGGTTTTTGTGAGAGTTAGAGATAATGTTAAATGCGTGGAACTGACGTGGCATTTAATACGTTAAATGTAATTATTAGGAAAAGCTGGCATGTCGTCAATCGCATGTAATGCATGATGGACTTAGTGACGCGAAAACCACAGCATGTGACCTAGTCTGAGTGCATCTTCTTTATCAAAGTACATACAATATTAAAAAAATAGGGGATCAAAAACTATATAGTACTCAGTATAACATTTAAATATTTGAAGTTAGAATATTTTAGTAGAAACGGAGACATGGTTTTCCATTTACATGTTACACGCATCGCCTAGTGACATGCAGGTGAGTTAGTGTATGAAAGGGTCCATTCACACCAAGCATCGCTCTTCAGAGTAGGCGCTTCAGCCCTAGTTTACAAAAGAAAAGAACAGAATCGAACAGCAACAGGTCTGGAACTAAGATTAAAACCCAGGTCTCTGAGCGGAGCGAACTTCTAAAGAACACAGGGTGGGTGGGGCATAAAAGAATAACTTCACACCTGACAGATGCAGCCTCAGCCAGGTGAGCAAGGTCAGCATCAACAGCGATGAGCCATGCGGACGGTACACACCCCGGATGTGATGGGATGACAATGGCATTTGACCTCTGGGGCCTTCCTCTCTGAAGACCATGACCCCAACTCATCATGACGAAAACATCAGGTAAGTCCCAACTGAGACCCACTCTACAAAATACTAAGCTATACTCCTCAAAATGGACAACGTCATCAAAAATGGGGGTGTCAGGAAAATTGACATGGCCTCGAGGAGCCTAAGAAGACGAGACAGCACACGTAATGTGGTGTCCTGAAACAGGAAAGACATTAGGTAAAAACCAGGGAAATGTGAATAAACGATGGATTTCAGCCAATGACAGAGGGTCAGTGCTGGCTGAGTAATTTCGACAAATGCGCCATACTAAAGTATTGATGACAGAGAATAATAACGGTGTGAGGCATTATTTTTATTATTTTTCGGGAAATCTCAAATAAAACTGTTCTAAAATAAAGTCTATTAAAATAAAAACAGAGACATTTTCCATTCCGCCACTACTTGAAGTTCCACTGTAGCTAAGGCGTCTACAATCATTACGTGGAAAAAAAAAATTGACGGTCAATTTGCTTGCAGCATAAAGACCCCCAGCCTGGGAGCGGGGTCAGACCTCACAGGGACAGAGAGGGACGTGGACAGCACTTGACAAGGTACCGGCCCTGAGATTCAGTTTGCTCTGGAGCCCCACGGTATGACAGGCTGGCCTCTGACCTCCCTCGGCAAAGACAGCGTGGTGTCCTATTCATTCGTCCCCAAGACGATGTCCTCGGAGTCTGGTGACAAACGGGCCCATCACGGACAACTGAGAGCAGACGATGACGAGTGAAGGAACCGAAATAACATCGACCGAACTGAATGATTAAAACAAAACAAAACAACCTCCACCAAGGGAAAAATAATCAACCCGCTGAGAAGAAATCAAAGAGGTTATTTAACAGAACGTTGAGAAAAACGCCCTGGGGACGGCGTCTGCTGTCGCCCGCCCCGGGGGACCTTTCTCCGCCGCCCGCCCCGTGTCTGGGCAGTGCCGCAGGACCCGCGGCCTCACGCTCTGTCGTGATCTGCACGCTCAGCGATGCGTTCCAAGCCGTGCCACCCGCAGCCTTGCACACACACCAGGAGCAAAAAGCAAACTTCCTTTCACAGCAGACTGGGATAAAAGAGTTTTCCTTTAGCATAATGTGAAATAAAAATGTAAAAAATGCCGTTTTGAAAGAAAAAAGGCATATGGGGAAATTCAGCGACTCGAGATGCTGGCCCCGTGGTCAGGCGTGGGGACAGAGAGGCGCTCAGTCCGAGCGGTTCCCTTTCCGAATGTTTTCCTTCCGCTCGAAATCGGCTGTCAACATGAGTAAACGGAAGCGCCTACGAGATGCCTGAGCTAGTTCCCGCTGAACGAAACAGTGCTCATTTTTTATATAAACGCTGGACTTCATTTTAAAGCTCCCTAAATTATAGGCTGGTGCAAAATCACACACCAAGGCATTTTGTGTGTGTGTCTGTGTGTGAAGAAGACCTACGATGCTTACAAAGCCACGAGGCAACACACACTGATTCTCGAGACTTCGGGGGGCCGCGCCGATTTAGAATAAAACTTGGGACAATAACAGGGAAGCACAACCTCACGGACTGCGTTTCACACGGCTAACGGGGCGCCATTTATTTTCTGTGATACGTCGTTACGTAAAGAAACTGCCTTGTGTTTGCTTTGGTTGAAACGCAGACATTTATAAGAATCTGGCTCTAGGATTTCCTTACTGCAAGCCTTGACCCAGCTCCTCTGGCCCACATGGATGAAACGTAGGAAAGGGTGTCACATGTGAGAAAGGCTGTCTCATACTCCGCGACACGGTGTGACGAGAAAGGGGAATTCTCAGAGGCGCTGGAAGACTCGTTCTGGGGAGCGCCGTGACCAGCTCCCGGCAGACACTGCCGTCAAGGGGGTCGTAGGCTCTAATTCCTTTTATTCTAATTTCTTTTTTATAAATTATCGAAGTAAATACATTCTAAACATACACGTTCGTGTACAGATAATAAAGAACAGTAAACAGCTTGCCTACTTGTCTCACTCTCAAAGGAAAAATATAATTTCAAGTGTTAATTGTTCGTTCCTAGAAACTTTCTGTTTATATTAAAATAGATAAGCTTTGACCTAAAAATAGGTTTGCATTCATTTTCTATGGTTTCCGTTAACAAATTATAAATAGACTAGGTGGCTGAAAATAGCAGAAATTTATTCTCTCACAATTCTGGTGGCCAGAAGTCCAGTTCGAGTTGTCAACTGGACCACGCTCTCTCCAAGCCTCTGGGGAAGACCCTTCCTGCCCCTTCCGGCTTCTGCCGGCTCCAGGTGTGACTTGGCTTGTGGCCGTGTCACCAGTCATTGCCTCTGTCTTCACATGGCCATCTCCCCCATGTGTCCGTGTGGCTGAAATCTCTCTTCGTCTTTTCTTTTCTAAGGACACCACTCATTTAGGGTCATCCAGGGTGATCTCATCTCAATATATGTAATTTAATGACATCTGCAAAGACTCTATTTTCAAGTACGGCCACATTCACAGGTTCTAGGGGTTAGGACATGATTACGCCATAGCTCATCCCACTATCAGGCTTATGCACATATGTATATATACACACATAGAGATAGAAATAGGTAACTTCAATCAGAACCAGTTCTGCACGGGCTAACCGAGGTCAGAACCAGTTCTGCACGGGCTAACCGGTATAAAGAAGAATTAAGTTCCCACGGCACATCATCAACGTTACAGCAAAATGGCGTTATTTGAGGCCCTGCTTTACGTTTATAAAAACATCGTGAAACTGTTCCCCATAATCATATAAAATACTTGTCATTCTCATGAGCTCGAGAATACAGCTTAAGTCCAACTCTTCTAAAAAAACAAATGATTGCCATCAGAGGAGTTTTCATTTACTTTTTTCTAAAAATTATTGAATTCATTGTATTTTTTTGTGTTAGATTTCTGATTCAAATATTGGATCGAAACCTAAAAATCCAACAATCAATACCCCAAGATAACAAATGAGGACTATGTAAGTACAAAAGTGTTCTCTTCTTAAAACATCAACCACGTTTTTCCCAAAGAATAATTTTTTAATTTAAATATATACGGCTCATCAAAAACATATTTAAATTCGGACTAGAGACAGAAAACGTGCACGACGTGTCTCACCTGTCTGGGACCGGCTCCTCTCTCTTCGATGGAGCGCTGCATCGGCGAAAGAGCCTTTGCGTCTCAGGACCCTCATCTGTAGGACGGGCTGAGAACAGTTGCCCTACTGCTCTGTGTCAGCTCCCTGCACATCCGCGGCCACCGTCCTAGTTCGCTGTGAAGGTGAACGAGAAGCTGCACACGCGTAGGCTCAGGCTTCTGCTATGGCCCCTGTCTTTCTGTCTGTCACGAGAGGCCAGCACGGAAAAGACACAAGTGAGCAACGTGCAGAGGATAATTCTTTCTCCTAAAACGCCCAGGAATGAGAGGTGAAAAAAAAGGCGAGGGTTTGAACCTTTTGTTATTAATTTAGAGCTACTATCATATTCGAAAGGCATTTAAATATATTTCAAATGACCAAATGTTTCTGAATTACCCAGATTAAAAAAAAAAAAAATGTTTAGTTCCTAGATTTTGGAATGTCACTTTCATGTTTACTCGTTCCTAAAATAACTGTGGAGACAGAATTCTATTACGTAAAGAATGCTTGAGGATCGTATTGTGATCCACCCTAAATCACAGAATAAAAATTAAATACATCATCCCAATGAAAATCAGGCCTCGTAAATATGTTGGTTAAGAAAAATGGCAGATGTGTCTGGCTATATGCTCTTCTGGCTCCTTTGAGTTTTACTAGTAAAAGACGATGATTTACTATGCTTAACATGTTCGGTTAAATTGCTATATATTATAATCTGTCTATTTTGTCATCAAACATAATACATGTTAAACAGATGTAATTCTCAAGGGGAATTCCAAAATTGGGCCCTCCTCCTGTTATGAATTATTTTTTCTCTTATACAGAAAACACACTTAACTTTTTGCCTAGGGCCCTCAGATAGATAGATATATTTATTTGTTTGTTTGTTTGTTTGTTTGTTTTGCCCTAAAACTTGCCTGAGCTTCTTTCGCAAATAGAGAAATCTCGTTTTGCCGAGTCATCGTGTCCATCCACGGGCCGAGAATTAGAACGCAATCAAATACGCTCAACACTAAAATCTCACCGAAGTAATGGCGCCTCCCTGTGCCAACTCCTGTGCCACGTCACAGCTGCAAAATACCGGCCGGCCGTATTTTTGACTCGACAATGAGCATTTAATAAGCGATCTTTGAGAAAAGACGTTCCTGGTGGTAGAAAGTCGGGGGCCCTTACCTCTGGTGTCCTACGCATCTGAAGAAAGAATTTTAGAATATTCCTTTCTTTTAGCATCTGTAAAGAGGAGACCTTTGGGGGCAGACAGAGTCCCCAGCGGTCCCCTCTCTGGCCTCGTTGTCACCGTGCGCTCATTCCCCACTTGGTGTTCGCGACAGGGTGTTGTGTCAGCGATGCTGACTGAGGCACACGGTAGAAGCCGCCATGTGCGAGAAGCCACCTGCAGAACGCCCGAACTTTTGAAGGAAGATGGCTGAGGACAGTGTCCCCAAATCACCCAGGGGGCTCATGGAGAGCTCAGGAGCCGAGTGTTTCAGCAAGGGGAGCTGTAGATACTGGAGCACCCGTAAAAACACACCGGGGAGTAGGCTCTACCAGGCCACTGGCAGGGCTGGAAGTAGGTGCTCCCCCCCGTGTCCCCAGGTGCCTGCCCATTCTGCTGCGGGCAGAGTTGGGGGGCAGAGGCTGGAAGGAGGCCCAGGGGAGCGTGTCTGTGCTGGGTCAGTGATGTGTCAGGCAGGCCTTCTTGGGAGCAAGAGCGTGTGTCCTGGGTGGGCCACCGGTGAGCGGTGCAGACATTCCCTCGGGCCCTTTCTGTACCCACCCTGAGCGGAGAACGCCCTCAGCAAAGGAGAACCAGCCAGTGAGGGCTCGCGAGGAATCGGTGACAGCCAGAGTGAAGGACCTCGCCCGCGACAGAGTGAACGGGGCTTC
Source organism: Pteropus medius (assembly GCF_902729225.1). Lineage (NCBI taxonomy): Eukaryota > Metazoa > Chordata > Mammalia > Chiroptera > Pteropodidae > Pteropus > Pteropus medius. The sequence continues at coordinate 1,976,414 of NW_024354504.1, read as the reverse complement.
CGAAGAACCCCCCCAAATCAACGGTTAGACTTATTTATCTATGACAACAGCAACTGGTTACTCCTCCCACAGCTGTCGGAGAAGGTGGGCGAGGAGGTGAGCGGGGACAGAGGCAGGTGACGAGGAGGAACAGCCACACTCTGCCCGGCTGCTTCTGTCCTGGAGGGAGAGGTCCGGCCACCGAAAGAATGTGCCAGCGTCGACCCGGCGTCCTCGCTTCTGAATCGAGACTGCGCTTTGCGTGTGAAAATGGGCACAGCCTTGGAATTACCTGCGAACGCTCAGGAAATTCTCGGGCCTGCCAGAATGTCCATTCAGCGACAAGGTAAGAACATCCTCCACTAGACAGATGTCAAAGGGAGCTCCCGCCCTCCCACGTTCCCGTTACGTCACCGTCACCGTTGACCCGTTCATGCTGCACGAAAAAATTTAAATATTGGATGGGCAGAAACTGTGTCCTTCCAGCCTAGCGTGATGCAGCAAGCTCTAAGTAATTGAAATGCCAACTAATACATTGGTTGAATGAAACAACATAGAACCAAAAATCTCCCTGAGTTCCAGAAATCTTTTGAGAAATGCGTGTGTGTCTGTGTGTGTGTGTGTGTCTGTGTACATGTGTGGAGTGTGTGTGCATCTTGTCACGTGTGTCTGTGTCTTTGATGACAATGCGTGTGTAGGTGTGTGTCTGTGCGTGTGTGTGTGTGTCTATGCGTGTGTGGAGTGGAAGTGTGCATGTGTGTGTGTGTATCTGTGTCGCGTGTGTGTCTGTGTGCGTGTGTGTGTGTGTGTATGTGTCTGTGTCTTGCGTGTGGGTGTGTGCATGTGTCTGTATGCATGTCGTGTGTGGAGTGTGTGCATGTGTGTGTCTATGTGATGTGTGTCTGTGTGCGTGTGTGTGCGTGTTCTGTGTGTGTGTATGTGTCTGTGTGTGTGTGTGCATCGTGTGTGGAGTGCGTGTGCGTGTGTGTGTGTCTCGCGTGCGTGTGTGTGCGTGTGTGGAGTGCTGATGTGCGTGTGTGTCTGCGTGGGTGTGTGCGTGTGTGTGGGTGCGCGTGTGCGTGTGGACATCATCTTGGCTCACTAGTGGCCCACCCTTGGCAGAATTAGGGAGCCTTCTTCCTCATTTTCCTCAGACTCCCCATTTACCTCCAGGTCATGACGCAGAGGGCACCTGTTTATATGTGTTTTTAAGGCCCGCGGCCTGGAAAACACAGAGAGATCTGAGTGGCCCAGGATCTCAGTGGTCCAGGCCAGGCTGACGGAAGAGCAGAAAGCCAAGGCCAGCCAGGGTTTCAACGCACAGGAGGGAAAAGGCTTTCGCTGGGAAGGAGTCGAAGGAAGTGTTTCTTCTGAGTCCACAGGCAAAGAGAACAGAGCGAGAACTCACGTGAAAAAGAAGGAGGAGGGGGAGGGAGGCAAAAAGACAGACTCGGGACAATGGCAGCGACCTCCCGGGCACTCCGGCGGCTGCCACAGCCTGGCCCCTGGAAGGGACGCCAGACGGCACACTGCTGGTGTCAACGGGCGTGCCAGCCATTCCGGAGCGTGACTACAGAGAACCTAGCGCGAGGGCCCAGTGATGCGGCCCCAAGCACAGCCTTTGAGGAATTCTTGCCATTTTCAGGGCGTTTCTGCGATTGGGCCTCCGTGGGTTCTCAGGGACATTCCAAGGCTGGACATCGAAGCCAGCGGGTGTTGGTGCCGAGAGCCTGAGCGGGCATGCCCAGACCTGGTGGCGCCGAGGCTCAGAGTCACCCAGCCTCGGTGGTGTCCAGGCTCGGAGTCGCCCAGGGATGGTGGCATCCGGACTCGGAGTCGCCCAGCCTCGGTGGTGTCCAGGCTCGGAGTCGCCCAGGGACAGCAGTGTCCAGGCTCAGTGGCTCACTGCACGCCTCACCCTCCGCCCAGCATCTCCAGGGTCCCCGGGTGTGGCTGGCCGGGTCAGCGACGCCTGCGTGCCCAGCTCGGTGCACAGCGGGCCGCCTCTGCGTGCTTCTAAATACAGTGACGTTTGTTGTAAAACGTGTCTTCCTTGGAGCAAACACGCACGCACACCCGCACGCACACGCACACCCTCGTACACACCGCCGTGGCTTTCGCGTCGAGGCGGAGCCTCACGCAGCAGGTTTCATCAACCCGGCCGTATCGTCTAGGGCTCATTTCCGAACATCACGAGGGCCGAAGGTGGAGGAGCCCAGGGCTGAGACGTGGAGCCACTGGGCACGATGCCGGGCGGTGGCCTCCAGCCCGTCCCGCGCTGCGAGAGCGCCTCCCGCGTTGCTGTCCCCCTGCAGAGCTCCCTGTCACCGCCTCGCTTCCGGCCTTCTCCCTCCGTGTTCGTAGAGTGGCCATGAAAAAACAGGCGGCCTCCTCCTCCCTGCCGAGCGCCGCGAGCCTGGGTGTCAACGTCGCTGCGAATCTTTTGTCACGGCCGACTCCAGACCCACAGACGGGCGCTTCCGGCCACGACGCTCCCAGCCAGGCGTGACCCCCCGTCGGTGACGGGGAGAGAAAGCAGCGACGAGAAGGGACACTCACGACCGCCCGCTCCCTAACATGGACATCAATTTGCTTTTTCGTTTCTAATGCGGGACCGATGGTGTTCGAGCCGTGTCAATTTACTTCGTGCGTTCGGCCCTGGACACCTGGACACGCAGTGACACATCAGCCAATTGGCAATGTGATAAGCCACGTGCTGGTGACGCCCCGGCAAGGAACCCCCGACTGAAAAGCGCCATCTACTTCGCAGCCCCAGTGACAATAACACGCGCACGTTAAGTGCAGGTAAAAGAAATAGCAACGTGTTGGTGTCTGCCTTTTCCGGAAAGTTTCTCCGTGACCTTCGATGCCAACTTTTAGCCTCCTAAAGCACCTCACTTGTTAATCAAACTATGAAAGTAAAATATCTGTACAACGGGATATTGAATCTGAAAGAGTCCGGTTTTCCTGGGAAGCTCACTCATGAACGCCGCTGTTTAATCAGGTCACGATCCACGACAACGTGAGGATGTGCCCAGGGAAGGGGCGTGCGTCCAGTCCCTTGCTATTTTTCCTGCCTCAGCTTTTCCCCCCTGGATCCGCTGTGGTCCCCACCCACGGATTCCTTCAGGGACAGCTCCGGAACCAATGCTGAGGCTGTCGGGAAGCACATTGCCAGTCACGGCTTCCGCTCTGGGGCTGTGGACGAGCACTCACAGGCCGCTCCTGGGACCTCGTCTCCATTCCTGTAGCTTACAGAGAGGGCCCTTCCCAGAGCTGCCTGACCCTGACTCACTTCGTGCTGGTAACGAAGCTTACCCAAGATAAACGCTTGCTTGAGTTTTTACTTCTCAGCCAGCGCCTTAGCACAGTGTAGCTAGAGTCCCCAGTGGCTCTTATAAATTACTGGTGTCAACGGTGGAGTTGAAGGGCTGGATGAGGGATTTAAATAAACTAGTCGAGAAGACATAGAGTCATATCCCCCCACCCAAGATTGTGGCCCATTCACCTTAATTAACTGCTTACAAATTGTTGGCGTGCTTTATTGTGTTAAAGATAGAAAGATGCATCTTAGGATGAGAAATAGTGCCACTGGCTTTGTAAGGACCTGCACATTCTGGCGTTGGCCCAGAGGGAAAATGTCTACCCCCGAGCCCCTGTGAGTGAGCCTCATAAGCCCCGAAGGACTCGACTTGGTTTCGAATACAACCTGGTCTCTGTAAACTCGGTGTGCATCCGTCTGAGGCAGACACCTGCCCGTCTTGCTGTCTCTGGATGCTGTGGTCTCAAGGGCAACCTGGAGTCCATTGCTTCTCCTTCTGGCTTCACATTTCGGGACCTCAGGGCAGAGACTGGATTTGGGTGATGTTTTAAATGTTCTTGACCCCATTGAGATTTTCGCCCTTATTTTGCTGCCTAGTTGATCGAACAGTGGCAGTACTCTTGGTTAGATGCCCAGGCACACCCTGAAAAATTGATAAACTTTCTGGGCCACTTACGGAAGAGGTCTCTTTTAGAAAGATTCGCATCTGTTACTAAACTTGTAAATGATTCGTCTTTTGATTAATATGCTAAAGATTCGCTGTTAAAAGGCATAAATATCTTTCATTGCCTGAAGTCATTAGAATAAGTAATTACTTAAACATTATCACTAGAGAAAAGGGAGAAGGAGAAGATACAAAAATACGCTTGTTATAATTTCAGCCGTTGAACCAAATGACAACATTTTATGTTGTTTATACAAATATGTGTATCTGGTTGGGAGACTTTAATACTGACATCCTTTTACACAAGTCATTTTGGTTTTTATTTCATTAACAATCTAGAGTAGTAACTTTACTCCCCTCGAGCCTCTTTTTTTTTTTTTAAAGGAAAATATAAACTATTTCAAATACTTATCAGAAAGTTTTGGAGTGACGTCCAGCAACCCGCTTTAACAAGCCCCTCGGGCGATTGGAGCGCTGCAATCTACACACTCGACGCACTCGAACCACGAATGGAGCTGTCGCCCTCCGCGAGATGCGACTTCGAGGAATAGGCACAATAAGCCCTCCGCGGTCGCGACTCGGGAATGGGCACAATCGCCCTCACGCAGTGCAACTCGGGAATGGGCACAATCGCTCTCACGCAGTGCGACTCGGGAATGGCCGTGCCAGCCGGCAGAGACCCAGCCACCATTGCTCCTGTGACACCCCGTCCTGCTACCTGTCTTTTAACGTGGAATTTCAACAGGTATTGCTCGATGTGAGATACAGGGAGATGCAGATCTGGGTCCCAGATTCAAATTAGTCCCTCACCCTAGAAGACGGTTCCTGTACATCTGCAGAAACGTGTCCAGCGAGTGTGTGCAGGGCCACGCCTGCCCCGCCATGGTGGAAACGAACCTGGATCAGGCGGAACGCGATTCTCGTAAGGGCTGCTCTCTCTCCCCCCCGAACCCCGCTCTCCTTCCATCCTCCGCTCCCCACCCCCACCCCTCTAAGCGGGTGGTTCTTTCCTCAGTGTAGACGAGATAAGGATGCAGATTAAAGAATTTCTTAGATGCAGGCATCACAACCTTTGCCAGTCCGTTCATTTTACAGACAGAAAACGCAGGGCTGGGGGACCTGCGGGGTCTCCCTCTCCTCTCTTCTGTTTAGTGGCTCTGGAGAACTACGCCGTTCACCCGGGGAACAGCAGAGAACGGCTCCATTGCCACTCACTCCGTATTTAGACTTTTGGATAATAGTGGGCGATAAAGCTGATATTTACACAGGGAGAATTCAGTTGCGTTCTCGGGCGTCAGTCTGTTTAATTGTCATAATGATCGAAAGGCTTTCTACATCTTGAAGGGACTGAACTAAGTACCTCTTCCTAAAAACTAACAAAAATATGTACACTGTTATTTTGAAGAGGGATTATGTTAAAGATATTGGTCGATTTCACTACAAAAAAACTTGTCTGTGAAAAATACTTGTTGCTGTCTCAAAAAACTCACAGAAATAGTTTTCTTCCCCAAATTTAAGGAATAGAGTAAGAAAGCTTAATTCATTTTTTTTTTCATCTCCAGAGGTTTACATAATGTGTGATATCTTAGATGCTCACTCAATCTTTAACTGGATGATCGAATGAACGAACACAGAATAAAGCAGTCATTTTTTATGAGTCGAATCTCAAATGCTAAGCAGTGATCTGTTCAAGGCTTCTTACCACATCACCAGCTGAGAGGTGTTATTTGGTTCAACAAGTTACTGCGGACTGTCTCTTATAAACTCAGCATAGACTTCTACACAAATAAATATGAGTAGATGGTGGTGAATATGACCCAGATAGGATTTACGGGGTGCCGAGGCCATCCGGATGGCCTGCTGTATTTTTCGCAGGGGCTCAAGAAATTCTGAGATCTCGGTGTGGAAGCGTGAGCTGTGCAGCAGGGGGGGCGAGCGGAAGGCAGGAGGGCCCGCGAGGCTCGGAGGTGCGCCCGAGTGGCGTCCTGTGTCCCCCAGGCCCACCCTGCTCACTGAAAGAACAGCAGTAGCTCAATCGGTGAAACCAAACGCAACAGGTGCTCTCCTTATCACGCCTTCTAAGGTGAGCGCCGCGTAGATCCAATGCTGTGTTTCCCCAGGCCATCTTCTGGGTGTTTCCTTGGATCCTGGGCACAGACGCCCTTGAAGAATCCAGTCCTGCCCAGGTCATGGCGCTCGCTAAGCAGCCCGAGCTCCCTCCCCTCCAGGAACCAGCCCCGCCGAGTGTCCTCACCTCTGCCTCCCGCATCGAGCGCGTGTCCATGACCCGGCCGTCCCACGAGCTCTCGTGTGAGTTCCCAGCCCTGCAAGACGCCGTCTCAAAATCAAGGTCAAATGGTCAAAGCGCAGCGATACCCAGGTCGGCGAGGAACCAGGCGATGGGAGACTCGCCCCGAGGCCGTCCGATGGGCCCCGGCTGCGCATGTCACGGGGAGAAGGCCTGGGGACATCATGAGGAAACGTCGTCGTGGAAACGCGCATCTCCCGGATACGAGCGCTCAGACCAGACCGGGGAGCAAGGGAAACCGTCCACTGCATTCGCCCGCTCGTCCATAGAGCAGGTTTGCAGAGGTTTCACTACAGTTAGAATTTCAGGGAATATTTTGCAGTGCCCAGTAAAAGGTTATAAACACAGAATGCTTTACTCGTGAAGATCTGCAAACCAGTTACCAACTGTGACAGTCCATGGGTTTGGTTCCTCGCGGGTGAAATGGCATCCCCTATGATTGCAGCTTGCACTATTAAGTATCTCCTTTGCTCCAGACAATATGTCACGTGGATACTTTGTATCTCATGTGTATAACACCCTTCTGGGATAAATACGATTTTCTCTATTCAATGGGAAGATCAAGGAACACGGGGGTGTTTAACTTTCTGGAAGTCCAGTGAGTAAGTGAACGGGCCATGATTCAAACTCACGTGACTTCAAAGCGCAGATGCTTTCCTCCTCTGTCCCCACCCACATCGGGAGGGTGACCTCTGTCCACAGTGGTCAGCAGCACAACTGAATGGCATCTCTTCTTTTTGTCACATGTGGCTAGCTCCTAACTATCCCAAGCCCCAGTTCCCTTATTTTAAAAAAATGGGATAATAATTCTTATCACGGGGGTCGTTTTCTGAAGGTTCTTCGCACCATGCCTGTGTGCCCAGGGCACACAGATGTCATTTCTTCTTGCTCTTGTGGTGGACCTCTCTGTTACTGCAATCCAAGCTGAGGGTCATAGGTCCGTGTTTTTAATTCTACGATTCTGTGTTCACGATGATGGAGGGGCCACCTCGTTCTGGGCCACACGCTGGGCTCGGGGGACAGGAAGATAAATGGGAGCGGCCTTCGACTTTGGGGTGTTCAGTCAGCAGGTGCGCGGGCCACGTACACTCCTCCGTGTGTGAGGCCTCTGAGGTCACAGAGAGGACAATTGATTTGCAGGCGCATCCTGGGGCGAGTGTGGTTCTGACTTCATATACCCGTCCTTTATTTTGTATTGCCTTCCGCAGCTGTCTATGGAGCGCCTAGCCCTAAGGGACGGCCGTAAGGTGTCTTCGGGCAGGGCAGTTCACCTAAAGATTCCCCTCTGAACCTTATTGAAAACACACACGCACATATCCTGTTGCTTTGTAAAGTATACAAATATAGAAACAGTTGGATCTACTGTTTTAAGTCAGCAAAAAATAAGATCTGTTTTGCTATTTCTTGCCAACTACCTGAATATACAGCTTCCATCTATTTGTAGCCAGCATGATTTTTAGGACTTTTAAAGAATCAGCCTGGGCTGCTCAGAATCACTGATGCTGAAACAAACAAACAAACGAAAACAAACAACAAAGCACGCGGCCTCTCTCAAACGGTCCCTTTTCATCATCCTGGCCGCAGTTCTGTCCACAGACTTGCAGTTTCTTTTTCCGTGTGTCGCCAAAGCGGGTGCTTTCACTGTCAAGGCTGGAGAGGCAGACGGTGCAGGACTTCACCCGACGAGGGCTGATGGACACCAGCCCCGCGGCCGTCGGCCCCCGCCGCCCGCCAGCGCCCGCAGACGTGCACCGTGGGGTGCTCGGCTGGTTTGTGGCAGCTCCTCTGTCTCCCCTCGAGAGAAAGCTCACAGGCAGCGATGTGAGAGAGGCGGGTTTCCCCAGGCACAAGCCCTCAGAGGCAAACTCCACAGCACTGCGAGCGCGCATCCATTTTTCTCTGCCCTAAGATTGCAAACCGGCAGACATTTCTTGGGGAGTCTCGATAGCACAAGGGTGTCGTGAGGGGTATAAAAGATTTTTCACGTCTCCCCGAGGACACCTGAGTAAGGAAAACTATAGCCTTTCCCTCCCCTTAGCTCGAAAATAAGTGCAGAGCTGGAGGCCTTTTTTTCTGTGGCCATTTATTTATTTTTATTAAAAAAAGAAAAAAAGTAGGACCTGTCGCATTTCACCTCTTCACGATTCTGTGAAAGGCAGTAGCTTTGCAGAAGCAGAGCTGCGAGCTCTCACAGGCGCTGGCTCAGCCGGACCCGGACTCTGCCCTGCCCTCTGCACCTCGGTCCCTGGCTGGTCCCGCCTCCAGGCAGGCAGGGCAGCGGGGGCCTGCGTGGCAGGGCGAGGGGCCTGGCAGACAGGCCTGCGGACCCCAGCTCCTTCGTTTCTGGGAAGGGCGCCTGTAACTCTGCCTTCCTTGCAACTGAGAAAATGTTGATTATCGACAGTCTGTCATAGGTGAGCCATTGTCCATGGATGTGAGTTTTCACACGAGCGACTTTTAAAAATTGTTTAAGTCATTTTTAAATGACATGAAGTACAAACGTCAGCAGGTGATACACTCACCCTGGCTTCTGAGTCAAAAGAATCTGACGGTCTGTAAGATCCAGTCACTAGCCCAAGACGAACACCATCCCCCCAAGAACAGAGGATGATGCAGAATCGAGAGCTTTTTGAGAGGTGTAATTAAGAATATGTCTGTGTCCCGCTGGGATCCACACATCACCAGCCCTTCCGAGGGAACATAGAGCATCTGAGGAAAGTGGGTAATTTTCTCAGGAAACAGCCCGTTTCAATACAAAATAGGTCTTGATGTACAGACCGGTTTTTAAATGAATCTGAATTTATAAATGGGGAATGAGGACGTCAGGCTCGAAAAGTTCCACTCAAGGAATATCTAAGGAGAATCCTCCTGCGGAGGCGGTAAAAAGCAGCAGAAACCATGCTCACACCCTAACGATGAGAAAACCGCATAAACCAGAGAATGATAACGTTTTTGAGTCCACTAACTTGGGGACAAGCCCCACCGAGGGCAGAGGGGACGCAGATCCCCGTTCGCCTTGGGTAAAGCTTAGAAGGTCAAGGCCACTGATGGGAAGAAAGCGGCCGACGCATCATCGCATCGCATCATCGCGGTCCTGAGGGCCCCCGAGCGGGCCAAGGTCACGGTGCAGACACCTGGCACCGGCCCGCGGCGCTCACGAGCGCCCCTAGTGGCGTGAGCGGGCAGGCGCGAGGCCGAGACGCCTTCGCCATGCAGCCTCCCAGCGCGGCGGGCGTTGGTCAACGGCTTCCCTTATCCAGCCACCATGTGCCGCAAGCAAGCGCAAGTCGCGAGGGTCAGCCGATGCTTTCCCCGTAGTTCTTGAGCGTCGCCTATTGCATTCTCCTTGTTTTAGCTGAATGGAGTCAGTTGCAGGGGACCTGAACCTCAGTCACCACTAGCGAGAAGTCCCAGGGCGAGCTGGCCCGACCTTTAATCAATTGAAAATAAAGAATAAAAGCTACGGAGGTTATAAAAAGGCCACGTTCTATAAATTACACCAGAAAAAAAAAAAGTGGAAGTAAATGGTAGCTCAAATTTGGATAACGCACAGCAGAAGTTTGTTGTGATTCGATCATCCACACAGCCAGACGTGATTTGATCATCACTCGATTTGCATGGTTAACGACGGTTTTGTCTCCTTAGGGTGATTTATGGGTACTTTTAAGAATCTCTTACCGGGTAAAAGATAAAATTAGACTGGTAAATAGACACTCTAAAGAAATACTCGAAAGTTCTATTTTCTTTAAATGAGTCTTTTAAGGAAGTTCTAAAGAGCCGTGCTCTGAAGTCGCGTCTGCACACTCTGTCATGTGAACTCTGCACGTAATGTTATATTTTCGAATCCCTATTTTTCAACATCAAGTTTTCAAAAAGAGGAGCATCCAGCTTTATATTCCTCAAACCCTCTCCAGTGCGGCACGACATACTGAGATGCGACGTGGACAGTTGCGTGTGATTTTCTTCAGCAAGGGATTGTGATGTTTTTTCCTTTCCCTGATAAAAACGTGTGCATTTCAACAAGAGAGAATTCTCTTTTCCTTGTCATTAATTGTTGGGTTTAATGCCATCCGCCAGCTCGCCTTTTTTCTGGCTGCCGTGAATATCAATGTCATTTCGAGGTCCAGCCAGCATGACGGGCGACGCCGACCCACTCTCCAGTACAACCGTCAAAAAATATTTTTAAAATAACCTTCCAAAGGCTCTGGAAATGGTGTGAAGGACGAACAGCGAACGAGGAGACACCGTTGAACAAAGTCTGCCCTGTGGGATCAGCCACAGCATTTGGGTAGAGTAAATATTTAAAACTTTTAGTAGACTTTCCTAATTCTAAATCCCATGGTTTTTTTACATTGCTTTTTAAAACACAAAGTAAACTAAACGTTTAAAAATTTTTGAATTAATATTCAATATGTGGAAACACATTGCAATTAACTTTCTGGCACATAAGGTAATTTATTAACACCAGCTTGGATATAAATACTCTTAGAAATATTTCACTGAATCTCATTTGTGTCTTGTAATGTGGGTCTCCAAAAATATCCGAATAATTAAAACGGTTATTGAATTACATTTCAGGAGCTTAAATTTGGCTGCTAGAATACGATGTTCACGGTAACATTTCCGGGGCCGCATTTCCTGCAGACACGCAGCTTCGGAGAGAGGACAGGCGGGCAGGACACGCGGATCCGGCAGGAGGGGGGAAGCCGGCGGCGCCAGCGGAGGCGGCCCTAGGGGTGGCATCTCGTGCGGCCGCCTCACTCTTAGGTCCGTGTCCCGGAGGGAGCCACCCGCCCGGCCCTCCCTGGATCAGAGCAGCGCGAGCACCTGCTCAGACTCAGCGCACGCGCCGCGTGCCCAGGTGTGCCATCCTGCAGGTGCCCGTTCTCCCTGAGAGCGGTTGTTTTCCGGACGTGGCGCCCACGTTCTTTGCTCCTTTCCTGCCACGCCGTAAGTTCCCCAAGCGCAGTAATGATCCTCACCTTGACCGAATCTGCGCCCTTAGCAAAGCAGTCGGCTCTCAGAAGCAAGTGCGTGGCAGCGTTTGCGCATGCGGGGGCATCGCGGCGACACAGCGCCCTGCACCGTGCAGCAGTGAGCGCCACGGCTCGGCAGGGCCTGACGCAGGCTTTCATTCCTTGTCTATTTCGAGCACGGGTATTGATGTCATTCCTGCTTCTGGGCCCAGGGTGCACCAACACTGGGCATTCCAAACACGTTTTCTCTTGTACAATCAATATAAATTCATAATGAAAACAATACACAAATAGCTGACACAGATTTTTTATGACCAGGTCTATAAGTCTAAACATGGCGGCTTATAAAGAAGAAAAATCTTTTCTACCTCATTTTCTTTTGAAGCAGTTGCTCTAAGGTGAATTGTATTAATTCGAATAAAATACTTAAAAGCTGCCATTAATTTTTGTATTAGGCAAAGTGAGATTGGGAAACCTCAGTTTGGCTACTTAATGTAAATTACAAAATGTATAGACTACACATAACCGCTATGGAGAAAACTCACGTTACTTTTAGCTACATGAATCCTTTATGCATTACAAAGTAGTGTACAAAAAAGCACTGGGCACGTACTCGAGTTCACAGATGTTCAATATAATTTAGTTTTTATTCCTTCATTTCTAAGTTTAAGTTGATCATCAAAAATGATCCTGATCGACGTGTCCCTAGAATTTGCTTTAACTAACAGATTAAAATTAAATCAGTGGAGAACACCATTTGCTGTGTTCCATGGTTTAAAAATTTCGTGTGCTTTTTTTTTTTTAACTGCTTTCTGGAAGCACCTCATTTCCTCTAAGCATGCGATCAGGCTGCAGTGTGAACTACTCACTGGCGATTGTTTGCATTAGAGAAAATACGCACGTGTGTTTACATCTCTGCCATTTTCTGCTCGATTTTCAAAGAAAATAATTTTATATTGCAATCAATGATCTTCAACTTGCACCACCATTTTTAGGAAAACGGGCAGGGAAGAAGCTTAGGTGGTTCTAACACGCTAACGTATTTTCTAAAGGCTTCTAAAGCAAGAACAAAGCATCCTAAAGCAACCTCGAGGAATAGTCTAAGGGACATCAAGGCGGTGGCATCGAAGGCCTCTCTGCAACGCAACCTCTGGCGTATTTATGAAAAGAGCACGTAAGGGAATATGATAGAAAAGCAGAAAACGTTTGGCTCCCGCATGCATCATTCCGGACACAAATCCCTCCTGATCTGTGTGTCAACAACAAAATCACCTCCAAAACCAGATCACGTTAATCACAGGACACAAGCCGCTTCTCTGTTATCTGCCTATTTCCTTCCTCACAGATTTTATACAGCTCTTACTAAAATCAACAAAGAAAAATCTGTGGAGTGTTTTCTCTCCCGCTAGATCATTCTTTCAGCTGTGGACTGATGGTGTTGTGGGGACTGACAGATTCAGAAGATAAGCTGGACTCGCGCGCTAATTAGCTCACCAGCTGGTCATCCTATGTGAGATAAGGACATCAACTCAAGGACAGGACGGCCGATTGATATTCATGATTTTCGTGTGGCTTCACCAGATAAGTCTCGTCCTTCTGTGGCTTTCTTTGAGTCCTTGGCAACCTGGCCAGGGGCACCTAGCTCGAGGGCCCCATTTTCTCATACCTCGAGACAGTTAAGCTTCAGAGGGCGGGAACAGGTCTGCTGAGGCCAGCGGAGGTGAACAGGGGGCAGGGGCCTGCTGCGTCAGGACAAACTAAGGTCAGATTCTTATTCCACAATCTGACGAATGAAATTCCGCTCCCAGTAATGGATCCTCCACCGGATGCTTATGGACATCAGGACAAGAGAAGAAACGGCCCCTGTCTTTGAAGAAGCCACAGACTTGTAGGAGATCGGCATAGAAGCACACAAAAGACATCACAATACGGCCTCGGCCTTTGTCAAGGAACACTCTGTACGGAATGAGGACGCCTCCGGGAGAAGGGTGACAAGTGTCCGAGCTGCTTTTGGAAGATGAATGGGGAACACCAGGTGAACGGGAGGGAAAGGACCCCCAGGTGGGGTCAGCCTCACGGCGCCGTGATGGCTGGGAGGTCCCGGGGAAGAGCGGGGAACCTCGGCACGGAGAGAGCGGGAGTCAGGAGCAGCCGTGCTCGGTGTGGAATGACGCCTTGTTGGACAACGAGCCCCCAGCGCTTGCGGGTTCACCCAGGACTTCTGTCCCCGCCTCCTCTCACGGGACCCCCTGGTTCCCAGCCACAAACTTCCTTACAGGTCTGAGTGCGCGTGCAATCAGCTGGTTCTCAACTCAGGTCGAAATCTTTGGCTAACAAAAATAAGACTAAAATTTTCCATTTCCTTTATCATTCTTAGCCTTATTACTTTCCCTCCAAAATTGCCACAGCCCATCTGTCTGTGACTAAGCTAGGATCGTAGAGTGAACCAAAGTCAATGTGACCAAAATGATCACTTCCCTCTAGTGTAAATGCTGCATCATTAATAAAACTAATCATTTAATCACGTTTTGCATACAGCGTGTTTCAAAATGAGACCAAAAGAAACAGCTAAAAGGAGCATTTGATATACATTTAATGAACCACTTAAACATTCATCATTTTTGTCTTATAAGAAGAGTATATTAATGGTTGAGATTTTTTTTATTTGCTAGAGGAAAGATAATGGAAAAAGGACAATGAAAGGTGTATTCTTAATTCAAAGATAATGAAAATCAAAGCTTTCTTTCAGAAGAATATTAATGCTCGTGAAGAAACTTAGTAAACAGATAATTATCTGTCATTTTGCAAAGTACACACAGCAAGTAAAAGTGCAGAACGAAGGTAATTTTTAAAATAATTTGTCATCTTTATAACATTACCTCAGAGAACATGAGAGTCAAGGAATTTTGCTCGTATTACTCAGAAAACAGCCGAAATCGGACGGAGTACGTCATGATGGCAGAGCCTGCGATGAGACCCGTGTTCGTTGTGCATCGCGGGAGGATCGTGGCCGTGCCGTAGGAGGTGGCCTTGGGGACAGGCGGTGCGGAGTTCGAACCTTGGCTTCCCCTTCCACTTCCTGTGTCTAGCGAACTTGTCTTAGTGTCCCTGCAGGTAAAATTAATTTCACTCTACCACGCACTTAGCGTGGACGCACGGGCTGGCTCTCACGGTACGTGGGTGACCAATCACCAGGCCACCCCTCGTCCACTCGCAGGCACACTGGTGACTATCTCCTGCTCGTGCCCACACCCGTTTTCTGCATCCTGGTCGCACTTGGTCCCTTGCGAGCCGTTGAGCACGCCGGGCTAGGTACCGCCTTTGGGACTTTTTATGGCTTCTCTTCTATTTGGAATCTGCCCCCCGATGGCAAGAATCACCCCCCACCATGACACCCCGCCTCAGACCTCGACTGGAACGTTGCTCTGGTCCAGGCTTTCCCTGGCCACCACACACCTTCCTTCCTTCCTTGCTCGATTTTTCTCCAGAACATTCACCACCACTTAATAAATCCCTCATCCTTGCATTTGTTCCTCTTGCTTGTTGTCTGTCTGCTCCCGCTAGATGGTGTGATGACTGGCTGCCACGTGTTGTTCAACTTGACCCCCTGTTCTCGGATCAGCGCCGGGCACAGAGTTGGCATTAAACGAATACTGGTCGCTCGAATGGTTGAACTAACGGGAAGAGTCGCCCTTCGCTCCCAGGGAAGTGATCACCCTGGAGCCGGAGGGCAGGGCAGCATGAGAAGCTGACGGCTGACGTTTGTCTACTCCATTTTGTTTCTTTGAAAATGAACGATCTGAAGCATAGAACACAAAGTGTGAACAATACTCAGGTCTCAGCGATTCGCGGACCGGGTTGTTGTCATTTTTTTCCCTTACGGTCCCATCTCCCTTCCACCCTTCCTCCCTCCCTTTCCCTCTCGACTCCAACGAAACCTTTTGGTGTAGAATTTATTAAAGGTCGAGCCTTACTCTAGATGATTGCACTATATCGACCAGCATCCCTAGTCTAAGGAGTCTATATTTAGTTATGAAAATGAGGAATTTGACAGTTACGATATAGTGAGAGAAATAATGTGGCAGGAAAAACACAGTGCTCCAAAAGAGGGGGGCCCGCCCTTGACCTGAGCGCTAGGGAGGGTTTGGGGGAGAACAGCCACCGACGCTGAGTTCTATGAGATCTAAGATCAGTATCAGCAACTGGGGGGGGGGGCGCAGCAGTGACCTGTGACCTGGCGTCTCTTTCAAAACTGCGCGGAGTTGAGTATAAGACCACAAGTGCTGGAAGCTGCCGGCTGATTAACAGAAGATGAAGGCGTTTGCGCGTCGGCCGATGGTTCCGCTGGTGAATTGGCCGTTCTGGAAGTTGAATCTTCGGTGACCCCCTTCTCTGTATTTCCGGCTTCCGTCGTTCAAAGGTGAACGTGCGCTAGGTGGAGAGATGGAGGCGCAAGCCCGCCGGGCGCGATGCTCCGAGCCGAGCCGTCAAGGGCGGTGAGTGTCAGTGAGGGACGGTGAGGGGCGGTGAGTGGCAGCGGCGGTGCGGGCGAGTCCGAGCTTCCGAGCTTCATTTTCCTCCCCTGTTCCGCACACAGCCCTTTCCAGACTGCTGACCTGCTGCGCGATGGACGGCCGTCCCCGGGCCACCCGCGGGCCCCTGGCTAGAAACGGAGCAGACACTGGTGGTCAGGACGTGGACGTGCACGCTCGCCCCCTCCTGGCTCGCTGCGGCCCCTGGACAGTCCCCGCTCCCCCTGGACAGTCCCGCTCCCCCTGAACGGTCCGCTCCCCTGGACAGTCCCGCTCTGGACAGTCCCCGCTCCCCGGACAGTCCCGCTCCCCCTGGACAGTCCCCGCTCCCCAGAGCAGTCCCTCCCCCTGGACGTTCCGCTCCCAGACCTGACCCGCTCCCCAGATGTCCCTTCCCCAGTCCGCTCCCTGGACAGTCCCCACTCCCCTGGACAGTCCCGCTCACCCCCGTTCCCCGGGCCCCCGATGACCTGTTCCTCCTTCCTCTTGGTTTGGCTTTGCAGAAGTCTGCGCCGCGTTTCCCCCACGGGTCTGTGAGGTCCAACTTCTTAGCCTACGGCGTCTTGTAATTCAGTTGCGCGCCTGTTAACACTGTCGTTGATGCGCATGTAGTTAGGGCAGCAGAGCTCGCAGAGAGTGTGGACTCGGTTCTTCGATCTGATTCGATGAAAGGACATAGGTGGCCCTGTCACAGTGGTAAAGGGGGTAGTGGTGGCCCAGGTCACACGGGGACAAAACTGTTGCTTAAATTATTACTTGCGGGTATGTATCAGCGAGTACATGTAGAAGACAATCCTTAAACTGTAAATTTTAGTGGAAATAGGAGCAGGTTGGTTGGCTGCAAGTGTGCTAGACATCTTGGAAAGAAATAATGACTCGTGCGCTTAGATTTTCAATTACAGGTCCGTTAGAAACAAGAAACTTTTACGGTCGTCCTAAAAGCAACCTGACGTCCATTCACCAAAGAACTAATCTAGTTAGTGACCGAATCACTAAACAAATTAATGAGATGATAGACTTATGAGCAGACGAGTTCCCATGTGGCCGAGAACGTTGAAATCCTAAATTCTGGAATATTGCTCAGTCATGAAAAAGAAGGCAATCCTGCCATTCGTGACCATGTGGATGAAACTTGAGGGATTATGCTAAGTGAAATAAGGAGAACAGAGAAAAATGGTACATCTCATTTATTGCGATCTAAAGCTGAACTCATGATTAGAACTGTGAAAACACGGGTATGGGAGTGGGGGAGGGCGGGGGGGATGGAGGAAATGGGAGACATGGTCAAAAATGACAAACTTCTAGCTATGAGAATAGTTATTTCCGAGTGTCTAAGGGACAGCACAGTGACGATAAGCAAAGACGCTACATCGTATCTTTGCAAGTTTCTAAGAGAATAAGTAGTTTCAAGGAGCTCCCTCCCCATAGCAACAACAGCAGCCACAAAATGGCAACTCCGTGAGGAGATGCAAATGCGAACCTACCTTCCTGCCGTGAGGATTTTGCAACACATGTGTCAAATAATCACATTTTATACCATAAACTTACCCCATGTTACGTCAATTGTATCTGAATAAAGCTGGAAAAAAAGTTTTGGCTTTTAATATTCATTAATTCATTTATTTCTAAGCGTTTGGTAGCTATTTGAACAAAAAAGGTACACACAACCGAAGCAAAAATCTTTTTACTTCATTCCGAAGTAACCACGATTACTCACTAATGACGCGTGTGTGCCACGGGGCACCGCGCAACTTCTCGAACCTCGAAATCAGATCTCGACACTGCCACCTTCGTTCCATGTTGCATGTTGATTTTTCACATGGTTCTTACTTTTTCCTCATCGACGATCTCAGTTTATTTAAAAAAAAAAAAAAGATAAAACATCATCGAGAGGCTTGCAACATGATCTAATGTTGAGATTGTGACGCTTCAAGCACGTAGCTCACGTAGTGTCTGACGGAAGTTGAGGATCTGTATTTCCCTTGAAATGTGTCGTGGCACCCTTGTGAATTTACTGTGGGACCCTGGGGCGCCCTGGCACACAGTCTGGGGACTGCAGACTGGAACTAATCCGAGCGGTTCTCGGAGAAACGGTACCACGAGGAGACGCGATATACAACGAAAGAATTGGCCATTGTTGAAAATTTACATGGATACGCTTGAGGATTATGCATGGCAATGGACCCCGAGGGAGTTAAATTAAGCCCAAATGACAGATTTTTGTGCAAAACCAACAACAGCCCTTGTTCTAAGCCACCGAGTTTCGGGGTGGCTCGTTACACCTCAACAGATCACTGGAAGTGTTGTAGACCAGTAATATTATTGTATTTTTGTGTTAGACAAACCACATTCGCTTCAGTACAGAAAATACATCAAAGAGAGAGGGCAGGACATGGGAATCGGTCTTGGATGGAAACGATCAGGGGCGTTCCTGAGTGGCATTCAGCATTCGTGGAGGCGTCTTGCTGCGCGTGGGAGGTGTGGGCTGCAGGACGTCTCAGGCCTGTGTTCTCAGAGTTTGCATTTAGCTAAGAAATTGGGCACTAGACAAGCCATTCAGTTAAAATGGGGGACATTTTCATACGACAGGCGCAAGAGCCCACGTCGGCGTTAGAGTCAGTGACGCTTCATTTAGGGTTGACGTGTAACCAGAGGGTCTGAGGACTGAGCCAGTGACACGTGACATCGGCGGGGCGGGGGTGGGGGAGGCGGGTAGGGGGGCGTGCAGGAACCTTTGGTCTGAACACAAACCGCCGATGCAAGCAGCTCGGGACTTTCCAAGCTGCAGGAAAGGGCAGAGTTGGTGTCTGAAATTCACTTACGTGGACTCTCTCCCCGGGCGCGCTGGACGCTGAGGGTCAGGGCTGCCGAGTTTCTTGTCGATTTGAAATGTTGCTTCATAGGCTGCAGGCCGGAGGCTTGGGGAGTAGGTTTCATACCGGCTTCTCTTTCTATCTAAACGAGAACAGGAATGTCCTCTGCGCCCTTACCCATATGCCTTCCTGTCATATTGAAAACACTGGCAGCCACTCGCGTGCCTCATCAATCTCCCCACTAATCCACTCGGAGCTAGTGCGAGACAGCAGATGGGCGAGAATGTGCTCCAGCCAGCCAGCCTCTCCCCGAGGACTGTGGCTGTCATCTTCCCAAGCCCAAGCGCCATTAATTACCTGTACAGCCAGCAGATTACGGCCCGTGTAGGAGACAGCAGGTTTCCAGTGTCCTGGGTGTCACAGGTGCGTGAAGGCAGCGAGGGGCTTCTTCTGGACCTTCCTGGGGTCGTGGTCTCTTTCAGCGTCCACGCCTTCCTGTCGTGTGGAGTTCTGGTTTGTGTCTGATCATCTGTAGGGACGGAGCAGCCGAGCTAGGTGTTTAGGCATCGCCGGGTCTCCCCTGCACGCTGCCCTCGCGTGTGTGTGTGTGTGTGCGCGACACATCCTCTTAGGGCTTGTGGACTAGGCTGTGGAATTAAATAAGGGGCGTGGGCGCGTGGCACCCAAAGACAGGCGAGAGCACCGCAGAGTTCCCGCACAGAGCTGGTTAGAGTCTTTGCTTAGCATCCTCTCGAACTTTTTAGGGTGACTTGCTGCAAAAAAGGAGCTTTCACTTGGGGAGGGCAGGGGAGGCACCCCATGCGTGACCCCAGCTTCTGCCCGAGACCAGGAGGGCGTCTGGCCAGGAGCGGAGCTGGTCCCACCGTTTATAATTCTGCTCGGGCTAAGACGGGCTCAACCCAACAGTACTTTGTCACCGTTTGCACTGCCACCCCCTTGAAGAGCACCTCTGTCATCTTTCCAGAAGTCAGCGAGAATCGGGGAGACGCCAGAACTAACCAGCATTCTGCCAGGTGTCCCCCAGTCTAGTTATGGCAGCGAGGATTCCATCGGATTTTTTCGGTCAGCCTTTTCTCTCTCCCTCTGTCCTGCAGGAAACATTCAGAGAGGGGGTTATTTGCTAACCACTGACTGAATTAGTCACCTAGGACACAGAGATAAATACAATGGCTTGATGTCGCATCAGGAGCTGAGCTGCGTTTACCTTGAGCAGGTAGATGGGGCGGGCGAGGCAGGAGCTGTTCCTGAGTGGCCGGTCCTGGGAGCTCTGGTCTGACGTCGCCAGAGTCCCGAAGTCGGAGGGACTCGGACGCCATGGCCTGCGTCCGCATTCGGCTTCGGCTGGGGGGCGGAAGGGGAAGGGCGCAGACACAGAAAGCTCTCTGGGATGCGGTTACCGCGGCCGAGCCCCAGCCTGTGTGGGACACGTGGAAGAAGCCACGGCACCCACAGGGTGAGTGGCTGCTCCCGGGTCACACAGCCGGAACCCGCGAGACCTGGATGAGAGTTTCGTCAGGCTGCCCCGTGGCCAAGGGCGTGACCAGCGCACTCCTGGCTTCGCTCGGAGAGGAAACGGCCCGGTCTCTGGAGTCACGGCCGAGCGAGGCCCACGAGCAGGGCGGCGACGTCGGCAGGTGCTCCACGCGCTCCCGAGCCAGGCCCGGTGGGAAGAACCTGCCCCAACTGCTTCCCCCCGACTCGTGACCTGCAGCGCTGATCCAAGCCCGCGTGTGTCTAAGAAATAAGTTTGAAAGTCCGTGGTTTGCATCCTTCGCTAAGAGGTTATAATGAACTGTGAATAACATTTTGCATATTTATCGTAGCTTAGAAGTTGCGATTATAGTCAAAATATCTAAAAACCAATGACGCAGATGTGCCAACCAACTGGAAGAGACCCTAGTTTGGTCCCGTAAGTACAGAGAGCTGGTCTGCTCGACTGGGTGTCAGCACTTTCTAAAAAGCTTTAGTCGTTTCTCTGACAGCCATCGAAGAATAAGAGGCCATACTGACTATGTAGACCAAATCTGAGTTCAATAACTTAGAATAAACTCGATTTCTAAAAATTTGCTTGCTTTTCAAAAACATTTAATATGACTATCTGATAAGAGTTTCTTATTTCCTTCTTTATTTTAAAAGACTATTGCAAGAAAAACATTCTGTATAATTGACAATTTGGGTTATTTGGGTGCCTGTTCATTATAATGCTGCCTTTTTAGGAGCTATTTGGCAAAGACTAAATTTGTCTTGCTCATGTTGTTTGCAGAAATTTTAGGAAAAAGTCCTACCTTCTTGGGTGTAAATGCATGGGCATTGAAAGCTTCGAAAATGTGTGTCTGTGCGTGTTTACATGTACGTATATATAATCAGTACATCTTGGAGGTAGGATACTTATAATTCAAGACGGTAATTACGCATTATTTGACTGTTCGCCGGTCCAGGATGACCTTTAAGTCATGAACCTGAGCGGAACGTTTCCATCGTCTTTCTCCAGGGAGAACGAGTTCCCTGAGGCTCAGCACGAGGCCACGGCTGCCTGTCCACAGCAGCAACGTTCCCGGAAACGTGTAGGAACAGCTGGCACCCCCCGCGGCTGGCCATTTGATCCTCGTTGAGACTGGCAAGGACACCATGCCAGGTAGGTGGCAAGGTCCGGAGTCTGCCTCTCCGACCGTGGCCTTCGCCAGGAAGGGCGAGAGGGCCGGGTTTTAGCCTCCCCGGGCTCACGCCGCGTGAACGGAATTTGGCCGCTTTCCTCTCCAGGGGCCTCTGCTCCTCCGATGGCCCCTCGTGTCCCCATCTCGTTTTGTCCAAGACCGTGACGGTGACGAAGGGTCAGGCTGGGCCTGCTCATGCACGATGTGCTTGGTCAGAGGGATTTGGCGACCAGCAAGCACGTGACGTGCGGACGCGTGGCCCAGGGCAGTTCGCTCTCAGACGGCTTGGGGTCAGCACGCATCACAGCACGTGGCTTTCCCAGTCCCTGGCGACGCGCTTGGTCTCTTCTTACCCTTGTGAGAATTTTGAGCAATGGCGATTTATTGTACTTGCTAATTTCCGTGGAAAATCTATAACATATCACTGCTTCTCATGCATCGTCTCTCCACCGGGCGAAAGCTGTTTGCCCACCATGCAAGGCTGTTTTGAAAGACTGCTCAGCGCTGAAGACATTTATTCACTCACGCAGTGCTAGCGAATCGAGCACAAAGTCCATGAAAGAAATAACTATTGGGTACTTTCCTCTTGCTAGAAACAGGCCATCTAAATAGAATAATGTGGCCGAATCTGATTTCAAGATAGACCGAAGAAAGATGTAGTGAAATCATCCATTTATATGCTTTACCTAACAAACTAAAATAATTATTACTATAACTAATTAGCAGTTTAATTATAAAACACAGTAGACAAAGTGCCACACTTATTATAGCTGAAGGCATTTTTAATTGAGTGCTCTACACTGAGCTACCTATAGCATATAGGTATGTGGTAGCTATTAAATGTTCACATTCGTAACTATTAAACATATCCTGTGGACAAGGGAACAGATTCAGGGATGTTAGGGAGCTTGTCAGGAACAGAAGAAAAGAATTTATGTAATAGAAGTGAAGACAAAGGCTGGGGATTCGCATTCATGACTATGTTCAAGGAAATAATTTTTTTTTTAATTAGAAATATTTTTAACCGAGCCAATGTGCAAATATCATCCACTCTGGGATTTAGAGATTCTGCTTCAGGATCTCGAGGGTTTTCCACCATTTTCACGGTCCAGGAATCCGTGCTTGGTCCTCCTCACCTGTCCTCTCCCTGGTCCCCTGTGACCACGCTCTCCTCCCACCTGCCCCCGCCCCCACCCCGCACCTTCTGCCCGCGTCTGAGTTCGCCAGG
>NW_024354504.1:1943765-1953769 GCF_902729225.1 Pteropus medius | reverse complement strand
TGTGTGTGTGTGTATATATATATATATATGTATGTAAATATATATATATTTATATGTGTGTATGTGAACTATAGTTTTATATCTATATTTAAAAAAAAATCTGATATTTTATCCTTAAATGAGAAACTGCTTCATCTGATCCTTAATTTTAAAGTATCTGTTAAATTTTAGTCAAATATTCAAATGATGATTTAAGATAAATTTATACAAAATTAACTCTTTACTCTTATAATAACTTATTTTCTTAAAAATCAGACTCGAAAGATGATTAAAATTTAATTGGCACACCAATATTTTATATTATTCTTTAAATATTAAGACTAACCTAATATGCCTTTTTTTTTAAAATTGAAGGTACACATCTTGGGTCTCGTGTCCTGGGTCATTGTCCCCTTAAATAAGTCTGTGCTTTCTCTCTTTTATAATGTTAAATGGGGTTCGTATGTACAGTAAACATTGCTTGATTTGAATTTTGTTTGCCTTTTGCAAAGTCAAATACTCCTGAAAAGTTGAGGTTTTTTATTTATCTCATTAATTATCAGCTGGCATTTATTTATTTTTTCATGTTTTAAATGAGTCATCATTCCTGCAACCCTAAGACTTCTATGTTTATATTTCTTTTGGGAACCATTGAGATGCCTGGAAAGAATGCCGGATTAATTTTGAGGTGACCTGAAGCCTCACCAAGTACTCGCTATGGGTCAGCCAAACTCTCTAGTTTGCAAATGCCTCCTGGAAAACAGGTGATATTAACATATTCTCTACCTAAATCCCAAAGTTCTTGAAAGCACCTGGTAAATTAATGTTTACAAAAGCCTATTATAATCTGAATTCTGTTATATAAATGCAGAGTTTAGTCTCCTTTCTGTTATATTAATATGTATTATTTTCCTTTTTGAATATTTGATACTATTAATTAAATGCATTCTATTTTTCATTTTATCTTATCTGTACAACAGGCACATTGATCTTACAATGATGTAAAATTTTAATATTTTTCATTATATACTTTTCTACTATATGATTACGACTCTTTCTTATAAATTCAAAATATCATCCAAT
Organism: Pteropus medius; assembly: GCF_902729225.1. NCBI lineage: Eukaryota > Metazoa > Chordata > Mammalia > Chiroptera > Pteropodidae > Pteropus > Pteropus medius. Next base: position 1,952,707 of record NW_024354504.1, on the reverse strand, counting down.
CTTATGAGCATGTCTCAGTTTCTTAATAAGGCAATATATATTCAGTGATTTAAAGAAATCGCCATCCCCGCTCCAATAAATAAATATTATTTCTTTAGAAGGAGATGGGAGGAGTATTCTCTTTTATTTTTTATACATCTCTAGTGTATAAAGATGGAGATGTAGAAGTTACATGCAGTGTAGAGAAGTGCAGTATAGAGAATCGCTCTCGAGTTGAAATACCCCTCAATAACGGGCGAAAATGACAAAGAGAAAGACGCGTCTTGACAATTCTGAAACGCCGGCTCCACGGAAGGCGTCCTTCAGAGTCGCGGAGAGGCAGCCAGCAGCAGCGGAGTGTGTTAGGTTGAAGCGACATCGTGCCTATTTGTTCATTAAGTAGCTGCGAGTCCGCTGGTAATGTGATTAGCTTTCCTGGATTTTGATTAATTTATCAATAAAATATGAAGACTGAAGTGGGCCATTTTAAAAGTCCTTTTCAATCCCAGAAATTTATGATTCTATGAATACTTTATGGAACAAAACAAGAATGAGAGATGTGACAATCTGCTAGAGCCACTAAGCCCCAAGTAGCTCCCTGACACAAGACAATTGGCCATTGAGGTCTTTGAATATTTCTATAGCACTAAAATCACAAAGTAACTTCTTAGACTCAGTCAAAAAGAGATATAGGTTTGGAACGAGTTGATAATTCCATCTCAAGGCTCAATTTAATCTGCTAAGACATATTTATAATACTAATGTCACGTATGATAATAGAACTGTGCTTGAAATGTTTTCTCATTTAACATTAAAAATTAAGTTTTGAAAATCCTACAGAAAAAAAGGTAGAATGCCCATCAAAATGTCTACAGTTGACCTCGGAAAGTGGTCTGTGTTTTAAGTGGCGAATGCTCTATTTGCTTATGAAACGGGGCGTAAAGCCTCTTCCCTCATAACTTCTCCAGAGGCATCTATGTAAATAATAAATCGACCCAATTTAATACAGCACGTAAGTGAGGATGGGTAGCGGGGAGTCGCGTCCCTCGGCCTCCATGCTGACTCTGGGCCCTGCACCGCCGCGTGCCCGGTCCAAACGACCGTCTGATGCTGACCTTGCCAGTTCAGCAAGGCTATCTGCTCACTCGCTACACATCGGATGCTGTGTTGGGTGACGAATGAGCAGTTCTCTCTCGACGCTCACAAACTTACACGTGCAGAACCGCTGTCTTCATAGCCAATTCCATCGTCTCGACCCGTCTCTCAGACCCTAAGCACCATTTCACAAAACAGGAACTTCACGTGGGTGCCTCCGAGAGGAAAAGGAAAAGAGATAGACTTTCGAAAATATATTCAAAGTCAGCATTGTGACAGAAAAGACAAACAAGACCCAAGCAGAAAGCAATGCCCTCTCCTGCGCATGGTGCCGAGCTGGCCTCTCGGGGGCGAACGGGACGCCCCTCCCTCCGGACTCGGCACACCCGGGTCTCTGTCTGGTCCAGGAAGCGTGAATGGGCCCAACAGCACGGACCGTCGCACAGAGAGGGGTCCGCTGCAGTGGGTCGCCGTTTGGGAACATGATTGCTTTCTGCTGTCCTGAGTCTGCTCACCTCCCGGGCCCCAGGATTCCTGAGCTCGGCCCTGCCTTCCTAACCGACTGCCTTCCTCCCTTTTATAGTTTGCTCCCCAATATGAAAAAAAATACGGACCGGCGAATTAATGAATGAAAGAAGGGAAGGAAGGAGAGAGGGAGGGAGGGAGGAGCAAAAGGCGGACCTCGGCCCAAGCCCTGGCCACGTCTTCCTGACATGTGGCCTTTTAGCGCAAGTCAGGAGAGGACTCAACCGTCCGCTGCGCTCAGAAGCATTTCTGTTTGTTCGTTTTGTATTTTGCCTAAACATTTAAGACTTTAATAAGCGCAAAAACGTCCATTCCCTCGGGGGAGAAATCGCCTTTCCAGTCCTCCGCCCACTCCCCTCGCTCCTTCCCCTTCACGCATTTCCCGTTTTCCCGGCCTCGGTGGCCGTCGAACGGTGCGGTGCCGAGGCGGAGAGGGTGCGGGGCTTGGAATCGGGCGAGGGAAGAGCAGGGAGAAAGGTCTGCCTCCTGCCAGCCGCAGGACTTTCGGAGAACTAACCTTCCAAGCCGTTTTCTATCTCCTGTGATTAACACGCGTTTTACCTCGTACGGTTTCGGTAGAAGTTAAGTGACGTGATCCATGAGGGGTTTATCAGAGTTTGCAGGTGCAGTTGGCAGAGATCCGCCGCGTCGTCATTACTGCCACAGTCAATGTGGATGACATACTGACCCTGCCGCCCCATGCGACACAGGGCGGATGTGGGAAGCAAATGGTCCATAACCGTGTTCACGCAGCGACACAGCGCCCAGTGGCTGCCCAGCCCCTTCCAGACCCGTCTCCTAATTCACAGCTGACTGTGTGCAAAGACCTCGCCTAGGACCCCAGGCGCACAGACCCTGCACCCTCTCTCTCCTCCGACTGTCCACGCCGCTTTCTCTTCCGGCGATGGAGTCAAGTTCACGGACTTGCTCCTTCGCAGGTGCTCGGAGTGTCCTGCTATTTCAAGGTCGCTCGTGTGTGTCAGCCTGATCGAGTGCTGACTGGCGCAGCCCAGCTGTAGCCGTGGGAGCTGAGTTTGGTCCCTAAGCACCTCCCCTGAGCTTGGGCTGTCCTGCTGTCGCTCTAGCTCCGGAGCGGGTGACACAGGCGGATTTCTACCCCCGATCCGATTGTGGTGCTGTCCCATGTGGACTCCATGATTCCTTTATGCCCGCTCAATGTATTTGTCATTCTAATTTCAGGTTTAAGTATCACTATTTTAATGCTTAGAATTAGGACATACTTCATGGAAGATAGATTGACAAATTCCCTTGTAAACCAAGCAACTTAGAAGAAGTATATGGAATCCTTTTACAGTTAATCAAAATATATCATTCTATGTCTTCTTCCGGATTCTAAATTGTTCTTTCCTCAAATATCTACTTAATGTATGGAATATTTGTGTTAGAAAATCAAAGAAATCTCTCAAAATCAGGAATTCAGTACTGAGCCGATATAGAAGAGGTCCCGGGCGTGTTTACTGTTCGTTGATGTCATTGTGTCCTCTCATTCCAGAGGTGTGGAGAGGAACATTTTTGTAGCCACAGTGATCCATTACAGTAGCATTTATCAGTCAAGACACGCTCGCTGGAATTACTGACCACTCATAATTCCATTCTCAAATTAATTTTCCACAGAAAAATCGTATTTGCGTGCTGCCGGATTTCTTCGAGAATGCAAAAGCACTTGAACTGAATTCATTCGATGTAAAACGTATTGAAATTCTACCGTTTAGCTCACAGCCTTCGAATGCACCGAGGAAAATACGATCAGTTCAAGCACATGGCAACACTGCATGTCTAAGTTCTGGGCCCGATTTTCTTCTCTATTGAGTCGCCATAATTTCTCAGCACAATCTCCAGTCCCTCATCGCGACTTCTTAGACCCCTCCCGCTCAGCCACGGTGTCTGCACTCAGTGCCCACCGACCGGCGGCCTCTTCCACCGTACTCTGGAGAATGAAGAGCAAAGCCTGCCGGAATGGGGGCTCGGGGCAGCTGTGAAGTTCGCGTTCTCTGCCCAGTGGGGAGAGGGACGAGAGGGGCCCAGAAAGCGGGGAGCGATCTGAGGGCCTGACGTGGTTCGTCACCTTCCTGCCCCCCATACGTTTAGATTTACCGAGTTAGGAGCAGGGCGCTTCAGAGCAGACACACGGGAATTCTTGGCCTTCTTCACGAAACTATCTTCGAGGCTTTAAAAAGTAGCATTTACGTAAAATAACGCGCTCTTTTGGTTTCTTGGGCTAATGATACGTTATTCTCACCTCGAAAGCCAGAGCCGAAGCAGCAGAGCAGCCACCCTAAATTCTCCTGGAAAGAATGCCCTGCTCCTCCAGAAGTTCTGTCTTGTGGACCGTCCCCTGTGCCAGCTGGTTCTCGCCCAGCTGACCACAGAAGCCACCGCTCAGAGTGTGGCACGTATGAACCCAGGTGAAGGCCTGGGGCCCGCGGGAAGGCTGATTTCCCAGCGGGATTCGTGGACGCTGCCTCACGCCTCGGCGGGGCGTCCGGCCTCGCTCCCCATGTTCCGACAGCGGAGGGGACATGTTCCGACCCCCGTCCACACACGACAGCGGGCGCTGACATCGCACGTCTGGGTAACGCCTGGAACCCCCTCACGTGCCTCGGCTGTCACTGCTATTTACAGCATTGTCGGCCACCAAAGGAGCAGGGTGTCCCTCCCAGGAGGTGACCCTGTGAGACACCACCTCCCTGAAGCCCACCAGGGGGTCACCATGGCCAAGCCCCGCCCGGGAGGGGGAGCAGGGCTGGCCTCTGCGCCTCGCAGCACCACCCCAAATCAGGTGGCTCTGAGAGGCACGCCTGCCGCCTGCCGGGACGACAGACGTGGGTCGTTTGTCACTATTTGCTGCCTTTATGTCACTTCCGCTCAACGTGGCCCTCGGGGCCCTCTGAAGGAAGCGCCCAGAAGGCGGTGGGGGAGGGGGGGTCCCAGAGCGAGCTGAGGAGCGGACTTCCTGGGGAGCCGACTTGCTCTCAGCAGGCCCCAAGCCACCGCTCCGAGCCCGCTGGGCCCAGCCCTGCTGGCTGCTGGCGCCAGGGTGGCCGGGTCCCCAGGCCCAGCTGCTCTAGGGAGCCGAGGTTCCCCAGCTGGCCTGGCAGCAGCCAGGAAAGACAGGTGCCCATGCCCCGGTGGCAGGAGCCTGCCACAAAGCAGTCTGATGACATCCAGTGGAGGTTATTGCTTTTCCCCTGAAAGTCACCAGGGGCCCGGACGGATGGCGCGAGGCTGTGATGATGGCCGGGACGAGGGGACGTCAGCGTGGCCGAGGGCAGGGCGGCCTCTCCCGGCTGCGGGCCGAGCACCGGTTCCCTCCTCCACCCGGACGCTGTGGATGTTTGGGACTGGGTCACCCCGCGTGGCAGGGGCTGCCCTGCCCCACGTCAGCAGCATCCCTGGTCCCCACCCACCAGGTGACAACTGATAACCGTCTCCAGAGACTGCCAAACTTCCCCTGGGGAGGCGAGAGGCGGCACAGAGTGCGGGTACAGCCTCTGTCCTCGAGGGATTCACAGGGGCTGACACAGACGTGTGGGGCTGAGCGCGTTTCTCGTCGAGGGCTGTGACCTCGGGATGCGTGGCGATGGATGTGAGGGGCAGTGACAGTCAGGTCCCCACCTGCGTGGCTGGGACTGGGGGCCGGAGCGTCCCTGTTCCGGGCCTGTCCAGAGCACGCTTGATGTCTTTCGGTATCTCCCACCTCCACCACTAGATGCCAGTAGCACCTCTCACCCCAAGTGTGACAACAGAAAAAAGCCTCCAGATATTGTTAAATGTCACCTGAGGGACAAAATCACCGACCGATAACCAGAGGTGTGTGGTCCACACCTCGGTGAACACGTGGTGGATCCGAGTAGCAGACATCGCCCTCGCTGGTCGTGTCCGGCTTCGGACAAGCCGGGTGGGAATGGGGAAGAGCAGAGCAGTGAGACGGGGTTCTGTCCCCTGCCAGACCCCCGGAAATGCGTGTCCCCGAGCGCTGGGGTGAGGGGGCGGCCGCCCATCGTAAAGCAGGCAAAGCTGAACAAACCGCAGTAGGAAGAAGCCCCCCTCTCCCTGGGCTCTGTTCTAATTGTCACCGAGAAAACCGAAGGGCAAAGGAGGCAGCAGGACGACACACGGGCCGAGCGGACGGAGGAAAGGACACTCCTCCTCTCGTGTAAGGTGGCGAGCGTGAGGGACACGCGCGTCATTCGCCAAGCACACCGCGGGCCTGTGCGCCACGCTCGCCCTGCAAGGCGGCTCTACGCCCAGAAGAGAAAACACGCTTGGGAATAGATTCGTTTTTATAATTTTATCATTTTCACAATCGTCTTCTGTGCCTAAGAGGAAAATGCCTCTCTGTTTTACTTTGTTTTGTTTATATTTGAGGTTTTACCTAATCTAAAAGTGTTAGATTAGGTAAAACCTCAAATATAAACAAAACAAAGTAAATACTATCTATGTTTTATCTCTTTCTAAATAATTTTTCCAAAAGGCGTGCCTGTATTTTCCAGCTGAGAAGTCGATGTCTAATGCACATTTTAAAACTGAAATGCACCGGGACACTGGACTGCCCGGGATGGAAATCGGCCACCTACACAATACGATCTGGAGGGAACAGAAAGCTTGGGAAGCAGCGTCTCCCCCTTGCCTTCCCCAGCGGGCAGGCGTTTCTTTGGGTTAAGTCATTGTCTGCAGATGGTCCCGCAGAAATGCAAATATGTTACTCAGAACAAGAGAATGCATTAATCAACACATTGTCACAAGTTATTAATGAGGTAAGCCAATTAGGACCGTCACTCACTCAACTCACTGTGGGATTACCATATGCCAACCCCTGGCTAAGTGTGGGGACCCAGGGGGAAAGAGCACAGGACAGGAGCCCTGAGAAAGGACATAGTTTATTGTGAGGACAGACTCTTAAGCCCGGAAGCTGCCGTCGCGGTAAACACGCTGTAGCTTAAAATGCGGCTTTTCCACTCATTCTGTTATCCGTCCCCGTGCTCAGCTCTCGCATCCCCGGCTCCCGGCCTGGGCTGCGGGCCGGGGTCTCCTGGGACGCCTGCTCCTCAAAGCTGAAGACGCCGCCCAGCCTCCCCGCGCCCGCCCCTGACAAATTCAGGGTGGATCTCTGGGGTGCAACTAAGCCACGGAGTCCGTCAGCTCCCCCCAGACGCTTCCGGACCCTGCAGGGCTTCTGAGACACCGTCCACCTGCGCTTTCTTACCCGACCAGGCCCCACGTCAAGGCTGCGCTCTGCGGTCTCCCAGCCTCGCCCGATCGATAGAACTACAAGGCGCTTGCTGAAACAGGACCCTCGGGGGTCTCCCCACGAGGACTAACTCTTGGGTTAAAGCCAGGAAGGATGCGCTTGTAACAAGATCCTCTATGTGACTCTTACAATAAGAAAAGTTTGAAAATAACTGGAAAACACCGTTAAAATTTCAGAGTCTACTTCCCCCGTGCACTATGCTTGGTACCCTCGTGCCACACACGGCTAACAACGCCCGGCTGGGAGGTCACCCAGAGCGCTCATCAGAGAGTCCAGAATACCTCGCCCAGCTCTGCCCCGTCCCCCGTCCCCTCGAGGCAGGCTCTGTTCCTCTCTCGTGCGAGCCACTAGCCCCAGTGGGCGCCAGCTCCCACGGCCTGGGACACGTGCCCGTCCTCCCAACGCCAAGTTCAAATTGGTGGCTTGAATTCAGCCATGGAGGGCGCACCACAAAAATGGGCAGAGACCACAGAAATGACTTTTTTCCTGAATAGCTGGTAGTTAAACACCCACCGGCAGACGACGGGCATCGCGTGTTCTGCCCAGGGCCGAGAGCCGTGAGTGGGGGGCGGGGCGGGGAGTCTGGAAGGTCGTAAGGCGGAGGGTGTGGACAAGCCGGGAGGTGGCTGGGCGGACCCGCTGCCACCAGCGGCAGACAGGGGAGGAATCCAACAGCATAGTCATCCACCCAAAACAAGTCAGTCCTCATTTTTTTTTTGAGGATTTTCCTGAAAAACGTCAGTTCATTTTAATCAGCCTCGTTTTTCACCTTGTTATAAATTGCTTCAAGATGAAGTTCTATGGTTTTTACATCTAGAAAGTGTTTACTCTGTGGAAAGGTTGTAGATTTTCCTGCTTTCGAGGGCTTAATTTAAAAATTCTCTTGGCCAAAGAATTTATAGTAACTATGTTTAGGTACAAATTTTATCTGTATCTTCCCAATTTTTTTCTTTTTAATAATTATTTGGCAATGACGGCTAGTTTGTGATGGGACTGTCTCATGTTGAGGTTTAAGTTCTAAAAAGGCCCTTTTATGCATAAAGAGAAAGCCCAGCTTCGAGACTCAGACCGCGGTCCCAGCCCTGGCGTCTGGGGCGTGTGGGATGGCAGACACGCACAGGATGCCACCTCGTGCTTTTCCTACGTGCTATCAAAACCTCGGGGAAACAATTTCTGTGACGTATCTATAAGTTTCCACTTGTTATGGGTAAAATCTTTACTTTAAAATATGTACGGAGTCCCCTTAATCGCAAACCTGACTTCCAGGTCAGTAAAGCACAGTAAGGAGAAAACCAGAAAAGGCTTATCCGTTACGAATCCGCGGTCTGGGGATTTCCCTGAGACTCACGGTGTTCATGTCAGCACATGTTTAAAGACAAAATTCTTCAATGTCAGGGTTTATGAACGTGCGCTGTCAACATTATTCCCGGAATCAAGCTGATGCGGCCGAAACAGCCCCCCTTAACTCTGGAAGGTTGAGGAATCAAAATATTTGAACAATGATGAGCTGCAAATATTTGAAGATTTCTAAAGTTCTTCTCTGAGACGCCCGCTGCTACTCTGGCCGGCGGCGACTACTCAGGAGCTGCAGCTTCTCATGTGCTGATAACAGACAAGTCTGGCCCCCTTGTCAGCCTTTTGATGAGACAGAGATCGGGGGGTCCTATGAGCACCCTGCATCCACCAGGCACAGGGACAGCAAAGTCCTGGACACGGATTCCTGGACACGGTGGGCACCCCCTCGCGCCCTAGCAGTTCGTGGTGGGGCTGTCACAGAAGGCGGCACCCCAGTGTAACGGCAGGAAAGACGAGTTCCAGGAGCCGAAAGCTGGCCCATCCGCGAGGAAAGGGAGCTGCTTCTATTAGCAGTAAAGCGACCCACGAGTGCTTAAAGCGTGGAGAAACTTGGTGACACGTGCCAACAAGCCCACCACCATGCCCGGTCCCAAACGTATTGACAAATGTTCTCACTACGTGGATACTCGGGTGACTGTACATGTGTATGCATGTATGCATGAGTGTATGCATGCATGTGTGAGTGCTGTGTGTGCATGTTACATGTGTATGCATG
>NW_024354504.1:1889979-1943446 GCF_902729225.1 Pteropus medius | reverse complement strand
AAAAGCATAGGAACTTGCAGAAATGATAAGTCAGTGTTTCGTCAACAGTCCATTGCGTTGAGGTTTAAGGCCAGTTTAACCAGATCGCCAGCGGGCAGGGGATTCCTCCAGCAACATCCGCGTTTTATCGTCATTTCACTGGCCCCTCGGGGTTAGCGCTGAAGGACACATGGAGGAGAAACTTGTCACCCCAGTTGTAATAGCCCATTTCCAGGGCATCATCTACTCAAGACAACAAACATTCATCGAGTACCTACTGTGTGCAGGGCTCTGTACCGGGCACCGTGGGTGTGATGTAAACCGGAACAGCTCCCTGCCTGAAGGGACTTAATGCCCGTGGACTTTCTTACCGATGGGAAGGTGACTTCTGTCCCCGATGTGGAGGGAGAGAACGGAACCGCTGAACGCTCAGCGTGTTCATGCTGGTTCTCTGTGCGTCCACGCGAAGACGTGCGTCCTCTGAGCCGCCCGGCCCTGGACCTCGCTCGGTTCCCTCCCCTCGGCTTTGCGTCCCACGCTTCCTTCCTCCCGAGGGTCCCACTGGGCTGGGGGCTCCGTACGCACCACGTCGCACGGATCCAGCCTCGTGCTTGGTTCTCTGTCTCCCAGAGAGCAGAGATAGAACTTCTCCCCAAGAACCATGCTCTTTGTTCCCGTGTTGGCAAAAACAACGCCTGTACCACAGTCCAGCGCAGAATATGCCCCAGCAGCTGCTCTCTGTCTCTCTCCCTGGGTGTCGGCACCTGGACAGGTGCCACGGCTGCTGCCTGCCTGCTACCCGGCCCCCTCCTTCTTCTGTGCTATGTGCTTCCTCTTGACTTGGTTTTCCATGGAGTCATACAGACCCCATTATTTCCTATAAATCGTATCTTTGAAGTCGATGAGGGCTGTAATATATAAACACTGCCATTCCATCTGTTTCAATCACCCTGAGTTCGATCTCAAAACTGTTCACAAACAGTTATACAAGTCATTTCCCTGAAAAGAAGTAAAAAGAAAGACATGCGTTTTAAGGAATCATAATTTATTGGGTCTGTGAAGCTGTACATTTTTCTCTGTATTTTAAAAGATGACTATATTTATCGATATTAACGATTAAATAACTTACCGGCATTCGCGAAACATGGCAAGTGGAAATCATTAAATGCCAAAGTCACATTGCATTTGATTAATCTTCGCCCTAAAATAAAAGAAAGGAACATATTGTCTGATGAGTTTGTGGATATTCTTCGGTAGATAGTTCTCAACTGACCACATTCCAAAAGTTAAATATTGCGTCGTTTGACTCTTTTATGTTTTTAATATTCATTTCTTAATTCAATAGCAACGCCATGTTAATATTAAATGAACTGGAGCATCGTTCCCCTTTTCAGATTTATATTGTCTTTGTCTCTGAATCCTGAGCAAGAGAACAATCCGTGGAGTGAACTGTGGTTATTTGTGTGTGTTTACCTTTGAGAGTAATTTCCTGCTCTCTTTTTCATAATGAGAATGAGCACAAGAAGCTGCTGACGGTTTCAGATCAGGTCTGACTATTCGAGCCTGTTCTCCAAGCGCAGTGGGACTTAGAAATCATAGCTGCTGGGAAAGTAAAAGGGGTTAGAAATGCTTTTATATTCATGGCCCAATCTCCACTCCTTGCTTCTTAGCCATTCGATGCACAGATTGAAGTAACGATTATATAAAGTAGAATGGGGTAAATATACGATTCAAACGCTTTGTTATAGAAATTCAACTTCTCTTATCTCTTCTGAGAAAACAAGAGCCACTTAATTCCTTAAAAGACCATAAGAATAAGGAAGCAGAGCCTGAGTCTCTTTCCTTGACTTTCTCCTCTTTAGAGTACTTATCGAAATGTGTGTGTACACACACCACATACATATCCTTCTGTTTGGTTAGTTTTACGATTTACTATTTTTCTCCTGACAACAGCTTCAGTGGCAGGAGGCCCAGGTTCTGTGGAATGGGTCATCACCGGCACCCGATGCTTAGCACAGAACCTTCACTGACAAGATGCCTGTTAAGTGTATTTTGACTCGCTGACTACTCACCTGATCAACTAATTAATAGCTCTACGCATGCATGGGTTGCTAAATAAATGCGAAGAAAATAAGCCTGCAGAAATGAAGAGATTCTTTCCGACAGCACATTTCATATTGGATTCGTATTTATGCCTAGTTGACAAAGAAGCTAAGTCAGCGTTGATAAGCAAACAATATTTGTTAGCAAAATTATTAATTAGAGCTATCTCGGCTCCATTGCAAAGGACGATCGCTCTTTAGTTGAAGGTTCTAGCTGTTGAAATCTGTCACTGAGTAGAAACATCGGGCTGAGCATGTCCTCTTTTGGGAAGTTTTACATGTAATTGTGAAATCACAAGGTTTAGCTCTAACAGACCATGATGACGTGATGAACGAGGCCTTAGAGCCTTAGAATCCAGTTCAAACGAATACAGAAAATACATGTATAATAAGACAAGTGTGAAAATGGCTAATCAAGGTACCTGCTAGGAGTTTTTACCTTTTTAATCAAAAAGTACTTACTGAGAGTCTATAGCATCTTGGACCGCTTTTCCTGACAGGAAGTGGCCTTTTGTAACAGATAGCCTGGATTCTATTATTGGCCACAATGTGACTTTGGATAAGGCACACGTCAGCGTCTCTGTATGTGAAACGGGTACGATAATAGTAACTACTTCACAGGGCTGCGTCACTCCTGCGTGAGAACTCAGTGTCGCGATCTACACATTGAAACTCTCGACGAAGCCTAGTTGTTATTTTAAAGTAGCACTGGAAGATGAGCTGTAACAGGACTGATGCCGTATTTTCTGGAATAGATTTTTCATGCTCTGGGGGTTTCGAGAAGCGGTTGATTGTAGCGAGCTGAGATAGTCTAGGACGTTTCTCTGGAGAGTATTTGACAAACTTGAGTCCCGAGGACAGGCGGATTGAAGAACCCATTGGAATCTTGGACAGAGTAAACTTAAACTTGGAGCTGTAGAGGAAGATGAGGATGCTTCTGAGAAGACTTAGGTAGACACAGGGAAGTTATTCAAAAGTCAGCCGACAGTGGTGATTGATCGGAGTAGACCGGCATCGAAATACCGCTAGGAGGTCACAGATAATCTAAGCTGAGACATTAGTAGAAGAGATTTTGCCAAAGGACGGAGCAGTCGAAAGATGGGCACCAGAGAAGCACCAGGGCGGGTGGAGAAGACAGGTCTGTTCCTGGAGGCAGGCGGGGTCCTACCGGGGCCAGCACCTCCTCACGTCCTGGGCCCGCCCCCACCCCCAGAGAGCGCGCCACCCGAAATTCTAAAGCAGAAACCTACAGGACCACCAAGAGTGGGCTTGCCAGATTTAGCAAATGAAAACGCGGAGTGTCCAATCACATTTCCATGTGAGCTAAACGATGAATTCTCTTTTATTTGAAATGTGTCCCAAAGAAGAAGGTGACTGAAAAAATGAAAAAGGAAAGGGAAGTCATCCCGTGGAAACAACATCACAGGTGAAGCGCGCAGCCCCGTTAGCGAGGTGAATATTTAGGAAATGATAAGGGACTCAGTTCACCTGAGTAGACGGAGCCAGACCTTAGAACAGAGCAATGAACTAGCATGTGCGTTTCCCGTGCATTAGATGCTGGGTTAGATGCAGTATGTGTTTATTAGACTGACGCTTTCCATCAGTTTTCCCGGGGCGATATTACAGCTCCCAGTTCACCCTTGGGGAGATGGAGCTTCAGAGAGCCATGCCCAAGTTTACATAACAAAACGTGACAGCCAGACACATCCAGGGCTATCCGCCCAGGAGTAACGCCCTTCCGGAGGATGAAGCTGCCTCAGGTGCAGGTGAATGATGTTAGGTTTCAGACAAAAATTGAACATCTAGTATCTGCTCAGGTTCTGCAGGCCCTCTATGCAAGAATACGTTTTCCAATGTGTGAGTCTGTATTTTTTCCCCCCAGAAACAGAAGCACAAAGCCCCAGGGCTTCCTGACCCATCTTCTAGCAAACGCCACTCTGAATTCAATTCTCACCTTCCCACAGGTGCTAACGTCTAAATCCCTGATCAAACACAACTGTTAATTAAGCATACTCAGTATAATTCTCGCCTCCAACAGTCATTAACTCCAAAATCCCTGGTCAAACTGAACTCTCCCCCCCAATAACCGTTTACCTGCTAAGGTGACACTTTCTCAGAATGAGGCGGACAAGACCGACACCGGCTCCACGTGGGGGCGATTGTGTTCATTGTGAAATTCACTGCAATGTCTACGTGGAGAGGAACTTTATAGAAAATATAACTATCGCGAAGCCACGAGAAACAGATTCGGGCAAAGCAGGCGGCGAACGAGACTTCGCTGTCTCTGCGCTGTGCTTCTGACACCCTCGGGGACGGCCGGGGGGACGAGGAGCGTGGGGTTTGCACGACTGGAGGATAAAGGGATGAGGATGAGATGGCCACAGGTGCTGCTGTTGCTGCTGCTCTTTTCGGAGCTGGAGGAACTGGGCCGCGGGGCTCGAATGCGAACGGACGCTGGAGGACCACGGAAGACGGAAACTCTCCGTGCGAGCAGCGCGTTTCGGCGTGAGCCGTGTCGGTCCGTTTCCGCTCGGACTCGGGTCTGGAGACTTAACAGGCCACGGGCGCGGTCTCGGGGGAAGCCCAGGGGACTTGCCGGGTGCACGTTCAGAAGATGCGGCAGAAAGAACATCGGGTTTCGAGCGAGACAGACTTCATTGCAGGATCCGGCTCTTCCTGGTCCCTACACGGAGCGAGGCCGGTTGGGTCGCCGACCCTGGCCCTGTGGTGGCTGCAGCTGTCTCCTCTGTCGCGTGGGTGATGATGACCGTGCAGAGTGACGTTGGCGGGCAGCTCACGAGCGTTAGCATTCCGTCGCGACCTTCTGCGTCTAACTCGCGACAAATCTCCTTCGGCTCGGAGATGCATGGGTTGCTTCTGCGTGACAAAGCGTTACAAGGACTTCGACACGAAGACTTGGACGCGCGGGCTGGCTTGCACGCGCGCGGGGTCCGTGCAAGGCCCGAGCTGGCGGGACCGCACGCCCACGGCGGGCGCTCGGGGCTGTCGCCTCCAGCCCAGAACCGGGGCCCGAGCCAGCGGCCTTTCCCGCCCACACTCGCCAGCTGCTCCCAGGCTTTAGATGGACCCCGGAAAGCGCAGACGGCTCCCGACACGGAGCGAGAGCTCGGACCGCGGGGCGGAGGCGTCTGTCCTCGCTCTCCGCCCGGTCGCCCCGTTGGTTGGGCGCGTCCTCGCCACCGGCGGGTCACGTCCACTCTGCCGAGCATCGCTGGGCCAGCCCCGCTGGTCGCCCGCCCTCCGAGCCTTGGCGCTGCCTTTGTCACACGGGAAAACCGCCACTTAAAAAATAAACAACAAATGCCGAGCTCTTGCCCATCCCTGGCATCGCTCGGGCGTCGGCAACAGTTGGCGACTTCCCCACCGTCACCGGGCCGTTTCTCGTCTGATTCGTCGCGGGCCCTCGTTCCGGCTGCTTCATCTGGAAGTTACGCCGACCTCCGATGGCCTCGTGTGTGCTCTGAGTGCACCAATCCGCCCCCGACGTTTTGACCTGGCTGCACGTTCGCGGCTCACGGAGACCGCGTCGGCCACCGTGTCCCCAGCCTTCGGCAGTGTGGCCCTCCGAAGCCGTAGCCCCGGGCAGCACCATGAGCCCCTTCCGTGGGCACGGAGAGACGATGCGGAAGGGCTCACGTGGCACGAACCTCGCAGTCTACGTCTAATTTTGTCTCAATTTTATATTGCAAAATATTTTGTTCCAGAGGAGGCGCCAGACCTCACTCGGGTACGGAAAATATTAAGTGTTGCTTCAGAAGAGAGCATCAGAACATCAGTATCAGCCTCTTCCCAACCCCGAAACTCATGCGGCTGCTGGTACTAATGGGGCCCAACTAAAAGCCTGGGGCGCTGCTCCCTGTCACCGAGACAGGCGACTCAGAATTCCTGCCTCCACGGGAGATCGATTCTGTGAGCGGCTTATAAACTGACTCATCGTTTACTTAAATAAAAAACATTATGTATTCCCTTCCGGAATTTTCCAGTAGTGATGTTTACTGTCTGAGCTCGGACTTATGAGCTGGTATTTTCACTTCTTTGTCCCAAAGTGGCAGTTTTGCGACTCACGAGGAATGAGGCTCCGTCCCGTCACCGACGCTTCATGCTTCAGGTGTGTAAAGAGCAGGTGGTAACAGGCCGAGCTCCTGCTCTGCTGGTGCAAAAGACTGTTCTTCTTCTCGTGGAGACCATGTTCAGAAAAAATAATCTACACTCTGATTTGCCTGCATTCTGTAAACCTCGGTGCATTTCCCCGTTCATTCAGGACCCCACAGAGAACTGCTCATCAGACTTCCCAGCCTGCGTGTGAAAATCTGACCCCACCGCCGTGGGTGGGAACCGTAGGTCAAGACCAGGGTGGGGGCAGGGCTGAGGGTTCAGTAAGGACCCCGATATCAGGCCTCACAACACCTCCGGGACCCCGCAGGCCTGGCCTAGAAGGATAAGGGCCGGATGGAAGAAGCCGATGGTCAGCTCATCTCCTGTGGCCTCAGCGATGGTGACCTCGCAATTTCACGGTGGTCTCTGACTTCACAAAGCCAGTGTCCACGCTCTGGGGGGTCCTGGGGACGCGGCAGGACCACTGCATCGGACGACCCTTGGGGTCTTCGTTCAGTAGAATGTTTACTACGTACATATATCTCTCGAGAAACATGTGCAGTAAAACTCACTCAACTGCACCTGCCTCTCATGTCCCCAGCTCAGGTGCTGCGAAGGGACCCGCTGGCCTCGCATAGGACATAGCGGCCCGTGGGTCCCACTACGTACGTGAGGACCAATCAGGGGACGCGGAGAAGCCACTCGAGTCAGTTGGGGGCAGTCGTAGCCTGAGGCAACCTTGAATTCCAATGAATTTAGCAAAGTAGCAGCCCACGTTAATTATCACACAATATGAGAACAATCATGTGGCACTTCAGAAAAGATGTGACATTATTGGGTGCCGTGACAAAATGCAGATTAGTCACATGTGGCAAGTCCCTTTCGAGTGCTCCGGGATCCGCCGCGAGGGAGCAGCAGGATTTTAGCAGTGACCGGAGGTGAGTCTGCACGAGGGGACCGTGTGTCTCCCCTTAGAAGGCGTGGGCCACCAGACGGGTGACAGGCTGAGGGACGGGGCGGCGCTGGCCCCGTCTGCCCCAGCGTCGCAGGACAGGCGCTGACATTCCGAACGCGATCCCCACATCAGGCCGCTTCTCGCGGGGGCCCCAGAGCGCGGCCCCCCAGGAACACGACAGGGCGGCCCCCCAGGAACACAGCTCTCCCCTGCGGGGGTGACTTGGGGGGCTGTCAGAAGACGGTTACTCATCCTTGCTAGAGACCATCAAATTTGGAAACTCTCTCGTCTCTATGAGAAAGTTCCAGAACGATGCCTCAGAAACGTGCCTGCGACGTCAGTAATAAGACATCCGTGAGCACGTGACACCTGAAGAATCGCCGTCTCGGGCTCGAGAACGGGACTTAGGCGGGGCTTCCAGTCGGGGGCAGACGTGACCGCTGCTCCGTGGCGGAGAAACGGCGGACGCTGGTCTGGAACCCCAGTCATCAGCCCCGGTACGGAAGATGGGGGTGCACAGGGGAGAAAAGCAAAATTAAAACCAAGTCCCGGTTCCCAGGTGGCCGCGGAGAGCGGGAAGCAGGTCCCGAGCTCTGGGCGGGCCGCGGCGTGGCTTCGAGGAGCAGAGCCTCGAGGTGGTTCGCCCGGCAAGCTGACGGCACAGCCCCTGCTCCTTCTGGGGACAGCGGGTGACTGCAGCGTGGAAGGCTTGAGCGTGGTCTTGGGTGATGACATTAAGCAAAGGAGGCTGGGATTTAAACAGGCAATTGGGAGGGCGGGTGTTTGAGAGCCGGAGTCAGCTAAGCGCTCGGCCCCCTGCGGCCCCTCCAGGCGCAGCCCGGGTGCCACGAGCTGGTGGGTTGACCCAACCCGCAGTCAGGGGTGTGACCCACGCGCCTCCAGGCCCTCGGAAGCCCAGGCCCTCTGCCCACTGAGTCCACTAAGGCTCAGCTTTTCTTCCTAAAATCAACCTTTCCTGGGCTCAGTTCTAAAATCCTCCTTCTATGCCCAAAATTGTTGTCCTAAGAATGATTATTTCTGCCTTCCCCCCGCAGGTCTCCCCACTCCAGGTGTCCCCCTCGGTCTGTGGAACCGCGAAGTCTTCTGTGAGCGCCACCGTGAGGCCTTCCTCCCGCATGGAGCCCTATTCCCTCCCTCAGCGGGAACCGAAGTCAGGTGTTCGAGGCCCTGAGACAGCGACGCCCCCCACATACCCTCAGCGACCGGCCCGTGGTCCCTGGGCGTCCCTATGTTTGTAAGAGATGGACGTCAAGCCTCTGAACACGCAAATATGTGGTGACGTCAGGCTCCAAGAAACTCTGGAAAATGTTCAAAACTGTCCAGTTTCCTGTGGGCAGCAAATGTTCACCGCAAACTAGCTCCGAGCTCGAGCTGCGGAGAAACAGCGGAGGTGACACGAAGCTCCGAGAAGCCACACACGCGACTGTCCTCATCGCTACTGTCCTGCGCTAGCGTAGTGCGGTCTTCGCAGTTAACGGCCCAGCACAGATACACTATTGTCAACTAAAGTCAGAATTTTATTTAGAAATCTTTAGAGTTTCCCCAAAGTCTTACTTCGGTTCCAGATCCCCACGTAGGGAACCACGTTCCGTCTGGTCTCGGGTGTCTTTGGGCTCCTCTGGGCTGCGATGGCTTCTCGGGCTTTCCTGGTGTTGGCGGCCTTCAGAGTTTGGGGGAGACGTAGGCAGGCGTCCTGCAGGGCGTCTCCCACCTGAGATCCCTCTGACCCGGGCCCGCGGGTCTGGGGTGCAGGACGACAAAGGTGAAGTGCCATTTTATCGCATCCCACCGAGGGCACGTGCCGTCCCCGTGGGCTCGCACGGGTGGCTATCAGGAGCACCCGGCGGGGTGGCGTCCGCGAGCTCACCCCTTTCCCACACTGCGCTCTTCAGAAGGAAGTCGCCGGCGGGCGGGTCGCGCTCCCCGTCTCAGTCACCGGGAATTCCCCCGCAGAGACGAATCGTCTCCACCCTCCACTCGTTCATTCATCCGCTCAGTGATTCACTTACGCCAGCTCAGTCTCCTGGATGTTGGCTTTGTTCTTTCCCTTATAATCCAATATTACTTTTGCCTGGTAGCTCACGGGACTCCGGCCGTGGCCACGGGGAGCTTCCTTAGTCAGCTACCATGTTCATTCATCGCGCCTCCATTATTGTTCGTGTGTTTGGTTCTATTTTTGTTTTATACTTCCTTACTTTGGGGTTCCCCAGGATTCCCTTGTGCATTTCCTGCCCTAGCCTTAAAATCAGCCGTTTCTCCTAGGAACGCTGGCACGCTAGTCCATGTACATACAGATATCTATAAATAGTTCTCTACGTAACCATCTGTGTCTATAGTAAGCTAAACATGAGCTCTACTTCAATCCATTAACAGGTGGATTATTCTAGCCCCGGGACCCCGGTTCCCGGTCTGCACCACCCGGTTACTCAGATGCCCACCCAGCTCTGGTGGTTTACAGCAACGGCAGCATCGGCGTTGTGAACGCATAGTCCCCACGAAGCGACCATCCACCTGCAGACACGGCCCAGGTACCTCAGACGGGCGCTGCCCCTGCCCGCTTCGGAGAGCTCGGGCCGTGGGTCTGTAACACCGTTCAGGTGCCTTGTGTCATTCCGCCTTCCATCCCATCCCAGGGTCTCCGACGCTTGGCGCTGTGAAGTTCCATGCGTTTTAACCATATTCTGTGAACTCAGTTTCCACTTGGTCAGGCGCAGCGGGGGAAGGAAGCAGGGGACAGTGGCAGAAGTCGATCACGAGGACTGGAACGGGGGATCCCGTCCAGGGTCCCAGATGGCAGCCACTGAGCATAAAGGGCTTGGCTTGTTCACGTGGATCGAATCTGGGTTTTAAAAAGCCAACGCTCTTCTAAATACAGACATAAAACTGAAGCTGAAGCTGAGGTGTTCGCGTTTACGCCGTAAATGTGCAGAAGGTGCTTGTGTAACTACGGGACTGTGTATCCGGAAATTGATGGACTCGGTGATCAGTCTTTATTCATCTTTTTCCACTCTGTGTAAATTGTGAATGCAGGTTGCACACGCATGACATTTTTTTTTTTATTTTAAAGACATCAAGAACCCAACATCGCGATTTAATAGACACATGAAATTTTTAAAATTATGTATTTGTTAAAATCTCAAAGTGAATCAGAAGGAGTGATACATGTTTAGATGTGTGTTTATGAAGTGTTGAGCTTTTGAGAAGGAACCTGGATAATTATCTGTGCTGTTTTTGCTCGAAATTACATTTCTATTCATGTAATTATCATAAGCACAAGTCCCGGCAGCCGCATTTATAAAATCTTTGAGGAAACATGTTAATGGCTTCGCATTTTCTTTGGCTAATAGAACAATTACCATTAAGTCTCAAACATTACCAGCGTGCTAATAAAAAGAGACACGGTCAAACGGATGAGCAGGAACAATTTGAGATGGACAACTAACAGTTTCCAAATTTCATAGCTCTGCTCTCTCTACACTAGACCTTCCAGCGTGGGACTTTAGCAAAGTCCTAGTAAAGAGGAAGATAAAATGGGCATCATCTCCTAATCCTACAGATTGAGCCCTAATGCTGTGGTTCAGCCATTCCCTGCACGCCCCGGAGCTCCGTCATGCAGGAGCATTGTCCCGCGTGTGGGGAGCGGGCTCCGCCTAGTGACACTGGTCATGGCCTTGCTTCCGGGCCAGCTTCTCTGGACACCTGAGGACACTGTCCGTCCTCATCTGAGCCATTGAAGGACTCAGGCCCTGGCCACTGCCCATGGAGAGAAAGAGACAGAAAGTGAGCAATATCTAATGATTTTCCCATGGCCAGGAAGTGTTCTGGTTTGGGATTTTGAGCCCAGAGAACGAGCTTTGGGCCTGACTCCATCCTCCTGTATACATGAGACAGGGGACGGAGCCACACACGCCCCGAGCCTGGGTTTCTCGTAGGTAAAGACAGAGAATGACACTCACCTGCCTTCCCCAAGGGCCTGCTGGGGCCATCGGCGGAGAGCGTGGACAGCTAAGAGTGATTCGCAGACCAGGAAGAGCTGAGCAGAGCTCAGCCCTGTTCCAGCCGCCAGGGAAGAAAGGGGGCTCTGGGCCAGACCCTGGCTCTGCTCGCCCGTCCGGGCCAGTCACACAGCCTCTTTGTGCCTCGGTTTCCCTGGGGATGAATTTTGGAGCGTACTGTGACTTCCCTGACGGGACGCCGTGGGGCACTACCTGTCACCCAGGCGATGACGAACACAAGGCCACATGGCAGGGGTGCAGCTCAGCACTGGTGACCTTGGACAGCCAGCCATTTCTCCAGCAAAATGGGTTTATTAGGGGACAGAGAAGAATCGCACTTTGGGACACACGCATCCTCATATGGGCAAAACAAACGTACTGCATTTTCCGTTTTATTAAGATCTGCTCGAAGCAGTTAAAAAATTAACTCAGCAATGTAAAAATTTTATTTCATCATCCACATTTACTAGAATATAATATTTGACATAATTTTGGAAATATGTAAAATATTTTGTGGGAAAATGTTATAAATTTGCATTGCAAGTTACTGGATAAGGTTTTGTTAAGCACAGTTAATGTGTGTGTGTCTGTGTGTGGTATATATATGCATGCATGTACTTGTATATATGTACATATACATGCTCTTATTGTTTTTAATTACTTTTATCTTGTCTAATTTTTGATAAGGGTGCATTGGGAAAGCGTCATGTATATTTGAGAGTATTTTAAAAGCATGATGCTCATAAAATTAGTATAAATAAGTCTGAGTGAAATATCACGCTTATTGACACACACACAGTTCACAATTTGTATTGTACACGGAACAAGTTTACAAGAACTCAGTTATGCATCTTCACATGTCATTTATTCCAAAGCTCTGGAGAATGCTGTTTATCACATAAGTGAATTTTTCAGATCATCGAACCTCAAAATTTCAAGCACGAGCACTTAATTTTAAGTATCTGCAAGGAAATTTTCTGGAAGGAAACAAACAGTTCACTTTCTTGTGCCCTCAGGAAAATAACGTCACGTAGATTGAGTGTCTGTGCTTCCTCTGTACTTAATCACACGAACGCACTGCGTTAGAACACGCCCGATCCCAGCCACGTCACTGTTGAGCAGGCGGGACGCGGAGCATGTAAGCAACGAGGTCCACGTCATCAAACGTGGAGAAGGTCGAGTCAGAACGCAAAGCTCTGTCTTCATCCCTGAAAACTCTAACATCTTTGTAAACCGATATCGTCTCTCGAATGAATCACCACCCGAGCACCTTAGTCTCCCGTGAGTTTTTTTTGTTGTTTTGCACCTGCCCGTTGGTTCCCCAGGGTCTCCTGTGACGCCACGGGGCCCGGCGGTCAGCCTTCTGCTACGTATGACTTTCTTTACATTTTTCCTCATTCTCCAACATTTTGTTTCTGTGTGCTCTGTACTATTTCATCAGAAAAGTGAGTTTGAAACACTGTGGGGGTAAAGTTTATTTGGTAATCGGGGATACGTGTTAGTTTTTTCTTTATTAAAATATATTTTATGTCAGCTTCTGTTTTCCTAGCAGGAAAGCCACCGAGAAGACCAGCTTAAAGCGAGCAGGGTGTCCTATATGTGTGTGTGCACCTGCTAACCACCTCATACGGAAAAGAAACATTCAGAAGGAAATACAAATCATTTAGTAAGTACTGTAGGTCACTTTGATTCCTTCCAAAATATGTTCCCTTAACAGCTTCTTTCCAAAGTGTTTTATAGCTTTTAGAAAGGAAATGTGTTAATAAAAACAGCTGGGTTTTTTCTTCAATCTCCTATTTTAAGGGATTTGCGCAAACCGCTCCAGATAATATGAGGATTTTAACGACGTGTTTCTATCACCGGTTTGGCGTTTTTCTAAATTGCATGAGAAGAAATTTAAATCTCTAGTTTCTCTGAGGCATAGCGTCGTAACAAGACAGGGAGAGAAAAGAGGGGGCTTCGAGAAAGAAAAGCCATTCTTTAAGTGTGAGGATTTAGTAGATCGCAAGGAAACCAGCTCAGGTGCACAAGGTCGTTAAAGCTATCGGAGGCCGTGTGGCTCCCTCACTCCCCCCGACGGGCAGTGCGGGATGCGAGGTGACATCCCAGAGCCCCGTGATGAAAAGAGCACAGGTCACGGCCAAACTCACCGTAAGTCAAGGAGGCCTTCGGGGGGAGGGCAAAGAGGCTGAACACGTGTGGGGATTTACGGGTTCAGGGAGGTGACGCCGAAGCTTCACATTTTTCTCTAGAAAATGTTTGCTTTTTGAAAATAAACATTTTAACCCTGAGGGAATGTGTTAAAATGATGGAAACGCAGTAACTACTCTCGGCCACGTTTGTGTTCCCACGGTTCCGTGTCCCGCAGTCACCGTCCTAAACACCCTCTGAGCGCTGCCCGCTCACCCCATGGCACACCACCGGCCCTCGGGACGTCCTAGAGCTGGGGTCACACAGTACGGAGCCTTTGCGGATCGGCTTCTTTCATTCAGTCGCGGGCATTTACAATCCCTTCACGTGTTTTCATGGCTTGACAGCTCACTTAAGAGCTGAGTAATTCTCTGATGTCTACATGAAGATTTATCGGCTTTAATACCAGCCTTCAGAGCTGTGCTCCCCAGATGGCATCTTCCTCAGACGGACCCCCTAGTTTCCTCCCCACCGGTTAACGAGTGGCTGAAAGCGTGATCCTTCCACGTCGATGGCTCAGGAGATAAAACATTTATGTTCACGCAATAAAGAACCGACCTCGAACCAGTGTCTGTCCCCTCTAGCTACTGAGTTGCCAGGAAGTAGTCCCGGTGGTGAATATGTACTGTCTCGTTGATGTGACTAAGCCTAGTACCATGTACTGGGCTCTGAAGCATTTCAGGTGTTGAAACTTAGCACCAGAGAGGACTCATCGGTGTCTCGAGGTCAGCCGGGGGTGGGCGGGGAGCCTCCTGCATGTCTGTGCAGCTCTGAGGGGCTTTCCGAGAGCGGTCGCCTGATTGTGTTCATGCGGACCCGCTGTCTGCTCTAAGTAACTGAGAACTTCGATGACAAAGCTCAGGGACACATTCAATGGGACACTAATGTGGAAGAATAATACATCTCTAAATTTTTTGAAAATTTGACATGAACTTTTTAATAGATATCTTGTGAATTTTAACCTAAAAAGCACTGGAAACTCAATTATGGGCGTCTACATTTGCAACGGTCTGGCCGTTTGAATATATTCGATTACAAGGTATATGGCAGAGTTTTCATCATGAGGACTACATGAGCCTTGCGTGTTTACTGCCGCAAAGTTCTGTATCATTCGAAAGGTTTGTATAGCATTGAACAGAGTTTTGACAACGCCTTAATTTTCCCACGTAAAACACTGTAACACGATCTTTGTGCCGGAGCCGGGAAGCCTGCGTCCAAGCCCGCTGGTCTCGGTTCTGCTGGGCGGCCATCGGCGGTTCACTTACCTGCTTTTGGCTTCAGTTTTCACATCCCAAAATGGGTGTTAGTTATCACTAAAAAAATAATAAAAGCCCACACCTCACAGGCTCGTCGTGTGGAGACAAAACGAGGGAACGCCTTCAGCGCTTTGCAGGGCGTCGAACGAACCATCATGTCATCGAGACGCGTCGGCTCTCGTCACCGTCATCACCCTGCTGGTCCCCGGCAGGCGCAGCCTCTTTTTCCCATGGTCTTTGACTTTGTAGCTTAGGCAAATCGAATATATTATTTACTGTAACTACCTTGTCCATTCAATTTGTGAAATGTGACTCAGCTTCATTATATTAGAATGTTCTTATTGAAGAAAGTACCCGAGGTGGAGTAAAAATCGAGCTTATATTGATTTGGATATGTTTTCAGATGCTTTGGACTTGGAGATGTATAAAAATATTGGACCGAGCTGGGGTGTAAATCTGTGGTTTTCCTTTAGATAACCTTGCTGTCTGCTTGATGCCAGGGGTTTTGACACGAATGTGCACAGTCTGTAAAGCACACTTGGTGGCGGGGAAGGGTCCTGGGTCTCTGAATGGCTTCTATTTTTATTTCATTCGTATTAGAAGGTAAGTTTTATTTCCTTTCGTATTAGAAGGTAAGTTTATCCTTAGTAAACGATGAGTCAAAACGTCATTCTTATTTTGCTATGAATTCTTACAGTTTCCATCCATTATACGTTATTCAACAATGAGTAAGATTATTGAGCAATATTGCCATTTATTCTTGGTAACGAAAGATCTGTTCTAATAATTTAGATATCATGGTTTTTATAAAGCTCAAGGTTTTATATTAATGAAATGGCTAGGGGCAGAGCTATCTAAACAAACTTGGAAAATTGTAATTTATCATTTAAATGTTTTTGGAAGAAAACATGAACAAGTTAGAAAATAAACAAATTTGTAGTAATTTGTTAATTTTTAACTATCTGTGTATACACACACGCACAAACATTTTCAATAGATTTAGGTTTTCCAGTAAAAAAAAAAAAAGTCATAAAAGAAACACAGAAGAAATTGGATGACTGTCGCTAGGTTTATGATCTGCCGCAGTCTCTGAGAGCTGGGAATCCAGCTGGGGCGTAACAGTGGCTCCAGGCCAGGGTCCCTCGGGAGGTTGCCCGCTTCCTTCGGAGGGAGCGACCCTGCACGGGGTGACACCGGGAGGGGAGGCACAGTCTATGACATAATCCTCGCAGTGACTGCTCAGACAGATGAACTCTGTCACAGTGTGCAGGGCACAACACGATGGCGTGAACGTTGGGGGCTGGGGATCCCCGGGAGCCACCTTGGGGACCGGCCACCACGATGCCTTTCAAAACGGAAGTCGGGTCATTTTTCCTCTGCTCAAATAGTTGCCAACGATTTCCTCTCTCAAACGGAATACAAAAGCATCTGAGGACGGCCCCGCTGTGTCTCGGGTGCCATGACCCTCTCCGTCTTCCTGTCTCTTCCACCCGTCACCCCCCAGCACCTGCGCGTCCTCAAAGCCCCGGGCGCAGAGGTCCTGAGTCTCCTTGGCGCTGTTTCCCCTCATGAGAAACGTCTTCCCCG
The DNA here is from genome assembly GCF_902729225.1 of Pteropus medius. Taxonomy (NCBI): domain Eukaryota; kingdom Metazoa; phylum Chordata; class Mammalia; order Chiroptera; family Pteropodidae; genus Pteropus; species Pteropus medius. The sequence goes on along the minus strand of NW_024354504.1, from coordinate 1,927,245 downwards.
ATGTCTATGCGTCTCCGGGCCTGTCTCTCACTTCAGTCTGCTCGAAACCGCGAGGTCCGAGAGGCCTCCCCTGCCCTTTGTCGCTTAGCGCTGGGGTTATTTTCGTGGTCTCAGACCACAAACGAAGCTCACGCTCAGTCAGAAAGGCGAGTCGAGTAAGTTGGCGTGGGCCCGTGCTGCGAGATGCCAGGTCGCCGTGAAAAACGATGCTTTAAAATAATTTTAATGACATGGCAAAATAGTGGCGATCGCTTTTTAGTGACAAAGTGACGTGGCACCAGGTATGGAGCACAGCGTGCTGAACACGCTCCAACGGCCCGCGGACAGCGAAACCGGGGAAGGATGCTCGGCGGAAACGCCAGAAGCCATGGTCCCAGCGCCGTGGGATCGGGAGCCATTGGGATTTTATTCTTTACATCTTCTTTAGGAAATTTTGGGAGAAAAGAAGTCATTACAAATTTAAATGATGAAAATACCCAAAACCTCACTCCAGTTCTCCATAAAATCCCAGAGTCTTCCCCATGTTATAAAAAGGAAGGAAGGAAGGAAGGAAGGAAGGAAGGAAAAGGAAGGAAGAAGGAAGGAAGGAAGGAAGAAGGAAGAAGGGAAGGAAGAAGGAAGGAAGGAAGGAAGGAAGGGAGAGAGAACCCGCCACGCCCCACACGCGGGGACCGGAGGCCGCTGGCGGGACCTCGCTGCCCCTGGAGGCAGCAGACCCAGAGCCGCCCGTGTGGGTGGCCCGTCAGGGCAGCGGGGCCTTTGTGACAGCAGTGTCCCCTCTCTGGGGGGCAGGACCTTGCTCCCCACCACACTCCAGAGGGCGAGGCCCTCCAAGGCTGGCTTTCCAGTGTCCCTCCGCGCCCCCAGCCCCCGGGACGCCCGGGTTTATAAGAAGGAATGAAAACCAAGGCGCTGAGCATCCGCGAGGCGCCGTGGCTGAGACACGCGGCCAGGGCGAGCACAAGTGTCCGCTCGCTCACAGGCCCTGTCACGAAAAGCAAGAGCTTTTCTGCGACTAAAAGTCACCGCGAACCTACAGCGAGTACGGAAAACTTACGGACGCTTCGCTTTTACCCCTTCGGAGAAAGCGTCGTGCCCTCCTGCTCCGGGACCCGGCTTTGCCCGTCACGACGCCGGACGGTCCACCGCCCAGGGCTTCCCCAGGGGCGGAGGCTAGGACAGCGGCTTCGACGCCCCGGTGAAGTTCAACACAGCTGTGGAGCGAAGCTTCGTCTACCCCTGACAGATGGCTTATGCGCACCGGTTCCGGCGGCCGTTCTCGGGAAAGCTGTGGCCTTGAACCGACAACACAGGGGGCGCCGGGAACATGCAGAGCACATGGGGCCAAGCGGGGCTCTGACTCCCACACGGACGTCATCCCCAGGGAAACTGGACAAATGCAGGAAAGTCACTTAGACTATTCGCATCCAGTGAGTGGCTCATCCACCAAACAGGACAGGACAGCTCACGGGTCCTCTGGGGACCCCGGCACAGTGGCACGTGGGTACTTGGGGAGACCGGCAGGTGAGCACCTGGGTACTTGGGGACGGTGGCGGGTGAGCACATGGTACCTGGGGACGGTGACGGGGTTAGAGGCGCATGTTGTCACACGTTCACCTACCCTGACACCGCCCGGAGCTGTCCCCTCCTCAAGCGCCATGAGGACAAGCTTCAAACGGTGCCTGAGTGTGGGGGGGCCACCTCCACATAAACCTCTCGTCGTCACACAGCCTCCCCGTCTAAGTGCCGACCTGACCGCAGCCGTCGTTAGGTTTCCCGTTCCTCCTGGCTCTCTTCCCGTGGGTCTAGGTGGTGGCTTTCCCGCGCCTCCCCTTCCCGATGTCACGTGTCCCGTTAACTCGGACTCTGCCCAGCCCTCTTTCCACGCCTGGCTCTTGTGTAGTTTAGCGAACCCACCGACTCCCAAGGAAAAAGGAAACATTAAACAATCGATTTTGGAAATATATGTTTGTCTAGAAAATGTGTTTGCATTAATTTATAGTCATATTTATATAACGGGATCTTCAGAGAAATATATATGTGTCTATGGGTATATATACACATACAAAGTACGGGTTTTTTTTTTTAATGGAATTTAAAAAAATCTCATGCCTCATGGGAAAACAATTTTAGAAGCTGACAAATCTGAGACGTTTCAGGAGAATGCAAAAAAGAAGGAAGCCTTAACTTCTCCTTCGAGCGCGAAGCCGTCTGTGACATACGAGCTCTGATTTACGAAAAAGAAGGACCCAGTGGGGCCGCTGGCGTAGGGCAGCCCGATGCCGTCAGCGCGCGCCTGACGCCTTAGTTTAAAGCTGTTACTTATTTGCCAAAATACGGGGAACACCTGTCCTTTTCCGGTGACTTTTCCTTTTTTCCTCCCCTTTTTTAAATGACATGACACAAGACTCCGGGGACAGGTGGGCAGTGACTTGTGGGCATCTTTACCAGCTGGCGTCTGGCCCCCTGTTGGGGTCCTTCCCGTGTAACAGGAGCAGCAACGGCCCAGGCCCCTCCAGTAACTAAGGACCAGGACCAGGGATGAGAAGCAGGGCTCGTGGGGTTCAGGAGCAGAGGGCTGTGAGATGGTGCCTCAGGGACATCACTGGTGTGAGGGACCCTGAGGGAAGCTCACAGGCGGCCTCTGCAGCAACAGAAGGGAGCCCCCAGTCTGCCGTCACCCCCTAAGAAACGCCGGTCAAGTGGCCCACGCGGACCGTCTGAGCTTCTTTTGGTCTCTTCCCCAGTCAAAAAAGACGAAAGGAGTTAAAAATGAGGATTTATAAAATGACCAGTGGCGGCTTCACGTGCCCCAAGTCTTCACCTATGAAGCTGCCGCCCCTGTCCGCCCAGCCCCCTCCCTCTGGGTCACACCCGGGATGCTGGTTCTGTCATCCCCACGTCAGGCGACCCTGCCACAGGCCATGGTGAAAACGCCACAGGATGGGTCCGGTCCCCACAGCTGGGCGGGGGTCGGTGGGCAGGGACAGAGGTCGCCCGGCCCTGACCTCGCGCCCCTTTCACTGGTCAGAGACGCTTCTCAGGCCCTGAAATGTGTAAAAACCATCATGTCGTTTAGCAAAGAACATTGAAAACCTGCTCGTATAGTTCAGCTAAGCATTTTGTCCACCTTACATTTAATTTGGAATTATCTGCGATGTTAGTTCACCGATTTCCAGGACTTTTATTAAAACTGGCTCACAGGTTTGCACTCGGGTGTGGCTGGAGGGCACCGGAAGTGTCACCAGCACGCGCCTGCCTCACGCCTGCCACTCACTCCTCCAACGGGACCCCTCCCATGGGTTCGTCCTGCAGGAAAGCCGTCAGTAACTGCCCTTGGAATCGGTGACACCTAAGACCTTGGTGATCTGAGTCCTGAGTCCCTCTACCCCCCAGGTAAGTTGTGTGCCTTCCTAACCCCTCACGTGAGACAGAGGCATCACCTCATCGCAGGTGGGGACACAAGGTGCAGACAACAAGGGTGTCACAGTTGGGGTTGGAACTCAGACCCATTAGACCAGACATTGCAGCCCTCCGTGGAGTTGCCAGCAGCTGCCTCAGGCCAAGGATAAATCATCATCATGTCAAGTCACAGAAAGCCACCTCCCCCCAGGGCAGGCCAAAGGAGGATTGCCTTGAATGCGCCCTTTGCGGGGCGGTGGGCACACTGCAAAAGGGGGGCGCTGTCCTCCCCAGTGAGATGTCCCTCTCCACAGCACAGTCCGGGGAGGGGGCCCGGAGCCAGGGGGCTTTTCCTGTCCTAACAATACCATGAATGCACCCTCCGCCCTGGGAGCTGAAAGGGGCTGAGGCTTCAGGGAAGGGCTGGGCAGGTAGAGAGAGGCCTGGCCGTCAGGGTGGCCGATGTCCCGTGCCTTCACTGGACACGGCTTTGCAGTCACAGGAACCTACGTGCCGGTGGTGGGAACTCGAAAAATTTAATTAACCTTCTCGTCTGCTAAATGCATTAGATCTGGCCTTGTACAATTACTATCAGAAGAATTCATGCCTGTCACAGGAGTCACCGGGAAAGGCCAGCTGCTAACAGAAGGTTATTGTCATTGTCTCCACTGGGCCCTGAGGTTCTGGGGTCCGGGAGCCTCCGGAAGTCCCTGCCGAGCCGCCCCGAGGTGCAGAGCATGGTGTACATCTGTCCTTCCCCGGGCCCTCCGCCCCGCGCAAACTCCCTCCTCACCCCCAGCCTCCAGCTTCCGCCCAGCTCCGGGGTCGAGGTCCATGCTCGACAGCCGTGAATGATAAAACGTTAGCGCTTAAGAGGGGTTTTTGACATAACTTAATCCATCCAACCTCCTCATTCTGCAGAGAAGAAAACTGAGGTCCAGGTAGAGATTCGGGTCCCCCACGTTCCCTTCCTGGGGGCCGGACCAGGCTCTTGGGGCCTTTAAACCGTCACCCGAAGCACAGCCTCGAAGCCCCCGAACGCGGAAACGAAGCGAAGCCTCTGGCTTCTTCCTTCTCCCCGCCAGCCCGTCTCCTCGGGGCCTCCGCGCCCCGCAGAAGAGTTTCCTCCACGGCGGGGCACCGGCTGCGAGACGGAGGCGTGTGGGGTGTGGGAAATCCGTGGGAAACAAATCGTGGAAATGCGCCCCCTCCAGAAGGTCAAGCCTTGTCCTCCGGTGAGAAGTCGGGGAGCTGGGCTGGGCAAACGCCAGCGCGGAGCCCTGTGGAGAGGCCGCCGGCCGCCCCGGGAGCTTCTCCTGCCAGCGACGCCGCTGCCCGGCCGACCCCGTCCGAACTCGCCGCTCCGCGTCAGGCGATGAGCAGGTGCTTGATCTACTTAGCAGGATGAGGTTGAAGCTTATGGAGGTAAATAACGGAGAGGTTTCAAAGTTAGAGCACCTCTGCCTTTCTCCCCCACCAGGGACGGGAGCCTCTGCCCGAAGGCCAGGGACAAAGCCTGGGGCCGGGGGCCCGCCCTCGGGAGGTGGACTCGGCCTAGTTCCCTCGGCCCAGGGCGGGGAGGCCGCCCCCCGCGCTTCCTGCGGGCCCCACCGACCGAGGGAGCGTGTGTGAACTGGGTCGGAACGCGACCGATGGTCTGGGTGCCACCGTTCCCCAAATCACTCCCGCAAACTCGCCTTGGCGGCTGAGGCCTCGGCGCGCTAGCGGACTGGGACATCAGCCACAGCAAGACTGTGGCACGCGGACACCCAAGGGAGACACATGCCTAAGAGAGGAGCAGCTCGGCCTCCCAGGCACGAGGGTGCCACCCGACATCCGGGCCCCAGCACAAGCCCGTCCCCGGCCGGCCGCCTTTGAAACCTGTCACGGGGCTGCGGGCCGCACTGCAGGGCCTTCCTCCTGCCGGAGGAAGGTGCATCCTCGCTGTGTCCTGGGCTGCGTGCTCGTGCCCCGCAAACGCACAGGCTGCAGCCCTAAGCCCCCGAGGACCGGGGACGGGGCCAGGGGAGACGATCGGGTTAGAGGCGCACTGGTGCCCTTACAGGGGAGACCCAGGACCCCGTCTCTGCCACGTTAGGACACGTGAGGACCAGGCTGGACCGTGCTGCCCGCGACCCCAAGCCCCGGCCCCCGGAACCGTGAGGAATGAACGTCTGTTGTCTCAGTCCTCACCCACGAGGTGACCGAGACTCTGTCCTCAGCCACCAAGGTCGGCGGCGCCTGATTTTTCCTGTCACCCCGACTGCAGAGACACAGCCTGTCACAACACGGGCCACCTCGGCACCCTTCCCCGTGTTTGCCAGAATGAAGAGTTCACTACACATGCCCTCCAGGCTCCTTCTCCATGTCCCAACGCGACCATCTTGTCTCATAGGACACGGTCAGGTAGCCCGGCCTCACCCTGTGGCGGCAGGAGTGACCTCAGTGTCCGCTGACCCTTCCCTGGCTTCCCACAGGGAGTGGTGAGGTGCGGCCTCTGGGTTTGGCCCCAGACTCGACTTCTCTCCATGAATATCTTCACTCTTAGAATAATTTTTTAAGAGTGAAAGAGGAATGGGTTTCTCATTCACAAGTCCCCTCGTCACAGAGGGAAAATGAGCCTAGTCACTCGGGAGCGTTTCCCGCAGACGGAGGGACGAGCAGCGGCTCACCTTGCTCCTGGATGCTGCGGGCAGCAGTCCGTCCAGGGTCCACAGCTGTCGGCTCATGATCAGCCACTGGTGTCCCCGTTAAAGCAAAATTAGACCGTCGCCCAGAAAATAATATGTGAAAGCTACAAGCAGGGCGGAATCTTAATCGGGCTGCGCTTCGGGGACCCGGAGCTGGAGTCGGGAACGTGTCCTCGGGATGCGTTACATAAGACAATTCGGTCACTGATGAGGCGTGAATGCTTCTAATAGCGTCGTCTGTAGGGTGATTCATTTTAATTGTCACTCTGGGACCTGTTATTACACCGTGTTAGGATGGGTCACTGCATTAGAAAATTAAAGCTGATGAAAGGCATTCATTATTAGCCTGTTTGTAAATTCGGGCTTTTGGGATAAGGAGGTGCTGACTGGGTATAAATTCTGCTCGGCCGTTAAGGCACCGTTCACTACATCTCTGGGGCCGCAGGACACACAGAGACTGCCACGGGGGTCTCTCGTGTCAGCCGCAGCTGCTTCCGGCCAGGACGCGGGGCCACCATGGCACGAGATGCCACTCACCGGCAGGTGATGCACGTCCCGGAGGACACCGGCTTTCTGACGACCGCCAGGTGGTCAAGAGATCGAAGGGCCAGGACAGAACCAGAACCGAAGAAGGGAGGACGGGCGCTTGTCCAGCTCGGGAATCCGACGGGGACGCGGCACGTCATTCACCGCGGCCACCTCGTTCACCGCTCACGCCTCCCGAACATCGTGGCGTTACCTCCATGTTACAGACAGAAGCTCAGAGAGGCTACTCTGGCGCGGCTGACGAAACGCCAGGAATGATTTAGTGCGCAGTGGATGCTCGTGGAAGAGCAGAGGCATTGGTAACGCTGTGTCTTTTGCCTCGTTAGTGGTAAATGCCGCATCGCTAGCATAAGGGTACGACTTCTCATTTCTCGTGTGGCACGTGTATGGTGGCCTCACTTCCTAGGACAGTGCTCTCTTTCTCTCAGTCAGTCAGATGATGTCTCTGGGCAAGAGTAGGCGTGGGGGGCGGGGACAGGAACGGTAAGTGTCCAGGACGCAAGCCGCAGCTGGAATGGAACGCTCCAGCTCCACGCACGCCCCGAACATTCACGACAGAACAAAGCACCGCGATGCATTCCGGAGAACAGATACGCACTTATTTGCTCTATTTTTTGCTCAAATGAATCCATCCTGTGTGTGTTAAAGTAGCAAATTGCCTGCGATGTGACGTCTAGCCAGTTTCTGAAGCAGAATAAGAGAGTCAGATGTCAAAAATCATGTCTGCTCTTCACGTAATTACCAGATTAAAAAGGAACTGTGTAAATGCAGATGAGGGCACAGGTGTCTGCCACGCGGAGAGCATCCAAATTATACTCAGTTTGTCTAGAAAAACTGTTCCTTCACTGTCATCTTAATGGCAGAGGGCGTCAAGGTTTGAGAAATCAGCTCTTTGAAGAGCAGCCCACGTGGCCGGGGCGCTGAGGGGCCAGTCGGCCTGTGGGGTGACCACGGAGCCCCCGCAGCTCCGTGCCGCGGCCTGTGAGGACCCGAGGACACTGCTTCCTGCCTCGGCCTCTCCGCCCACGCGAGGTGTCCCGCGGTGTTTACGCAGTGTGTCTCTAATCACACTTAGCGAGTAAATCTTGAACTGTTCGATTATTGATTTCTATGAAAAAAAATCTAAATCAAGCTGTTTCTTTACCATCACTGTGGCAACAGCGAAGAAAATTCTAACATTTCAAAGTGTTGAAAAGTGGCGTGACGACTGCCCTCTCGTCTGAGTTTCCGCGCACATGGAAAACACTCGAAACTCTGCCTCCCTGTTCAAATGCTGCTTTATTTTTATAGTTAATGGACAGTTCACAGCTTACACTGCATGTGTCACTCCTCAATTACTGTTAGAAGTATTGGGGTATCACAACCATAGCCGCCATCTGAGGTTTTCTGGTTGTTTCTAGTTTTGCATGTGGTGTTTATTTTTTAAAACCCTGAGGAGTGTGTTTCGGAATGGCTGTGAGTCTGCTCTTTTTGGTCGTCGTGGGGCAGAGGTGGCTTCCACCGCGGTCATGCTGGAATCCCTTTTCCCATGGTCAAAGCTAGAATCTTATAACTCCATATCATGGAAGAAACATCTGTAAGAGCGATGCCCAGTATCTTTCAGCCCAGAGCAGGAAGCAGCATGTGTCATTTTTGATCATGTGACCACACCTAACTTAGGGAAGCCAGGAAGGCAGTGAGCTGGCTACCGGCTACTCCTCCAGGGGACATCTCTGCCACAAATCCCGGGATCAGAGGAACTAGGCAGTTTGTCTTGATCCCAAAGTTTTGTTTCTTCCGTCTTCACTTTGTCTCTGTTTAAACTCTACTATATTTTTAATGTCTGGCTCTAAAGCTACATGTTTTTTACCTCTTTGCAAGACTATTTCATTTGAAAGTAGTTTTACTGCCGCTGAATTGTGTAGCTGCCGTTTACTGTCTGACATTTTCTTATCTTGATCGTCACCATTGGCGACGATCGTCACCTTTTCCTGTGCAGACATCTTTCTTCAAATGGATCGTGAGCACCTCAAATAGAGAAATATGACGGCAGAAGTTTGCGGTGCATATAGTTCCAGGCCTCGTGCCACGCTTTTTAGGAAGCAGACGTACCCGTTAGGAAAGCAGCTAGCGGTCGGTAGCTGCAGTTGGTGGAATTTGTGAATTTGTCGTCATCCAGCCCATGGTTGTAATTGTGTTGGAAAAGGAAGTGACAAAAATGTGGTCTTGCGGACCTGGGAAGTGCAAACACGCGCGCGCGCGCGCGCACACACACACACACACAGAGACACAAGACGCCAAGACCACACACACAGACACACAAACACGCCATACCATGCACAAACACACACTTACACATGCACACACAGACACAAACACACGCCAGCACGCACACACACACACGTTTTCCCCCTTCAGCGCAGACTGTCATCTCTTCCTTTCAGTTATGCCAGAAGCCCCACGTTGGGGCTTGAATTGTGAGCCCCCAGTTCATACCTTGAGGCCCTAGCCCCCAACACCTGTACCTGTGACCTCATTGTGAAATAAGGTCTTTGCAGGTGTGACCAAGTCAGGGCGAGCTCTGACCCAGGGTAACCGTGTTCTTAGGAAAGGGGGAAATTCAGATGCAGAGAAACACACGGAGGGACGGCCCTGTGCCAGCCGAGAGGAGAGGCCGGGACAGACTCTGGTCCCATCTCTCGGAAGGAACCAACTCTGCGGACACGGCGATCTCAGATCCGCATGGTCCTGCTCCCGTCGTGGGGGCCTCTGGGCCGTGCGTGCTGTCTCCCGCCAGGCCCGGGAGAGCGATCCGCACCCCCCCCCCACGACCTCTCACAGCTACCTCACCGCTCGGAGCTGTGTCAGCTCTCAGAGAACCCCACACTCGAAACACCCCACTTTCACATGTAGTTAAGGGAATTCTTCTCATTTATTAGCTTTCTCGTGTCGGTACACTCCGAAGCCAGCTGGGTTATGTAATAATGGCCTCTTTCGGGCCACATGTGGAGGGTTTCCATTTCAAATTGTGGGCCTTTTAGTCATTTCGCCTTGCAAATTAGAGGGGAAGGACATAATCACAGTCTTTCAGGATCCTCGCTAATTCCCCCGAGCCCGCGAAACGATTTTCCCGAGATTTGTGAAAAGCCCGTCTCCCTTTCAACATTCTCTTCCTAAATCGCAAACACACGCACGTTTGTGGCCCTGGGCACACTGCCGTGTCTCTGCGAAGCTGGAGCATCAGGGGACCGCCTCCTCACGTGATTACGTGCTGATTGGCAACCTGGATGCTGGAACGGACCTTGAGGCTATTGATCCCTGACCTGCCCCTCTAGTAAAACCACATATCGTTTTAGACTAATAAAAACACATCCCTTATAATGATGGCTAAAGACAAATTCCCTGGCTTTAAAAATTGTAAGGAATTATCCACATCGTATTGATGGGAATGGTGCTCTCAGCATCGTGATGTGAGCTTGACTAAGGTCCATCAGCTGTGCTGAGCATGACGCAGGGGACAGGTCGTCAGTGCAGCACGCGAAGGCTTTCTCCCTGAACTCCCGCTGCCTCTCGGGAAAATATGTTTCATGTTTTCCGCGGATCAAATTGCAATAATTTTTGATGTGCAAGCCACGTCATTTGAAAGATTACTTGAAAAAAATGTTTTAACATTAGGAATTCTAATAATACAGTGATTAGAATCAAAATTTGAGTTAGAAATTTGACACAGGGAAGTGTAAACACCATAGCCAGGAAGATATTTTCAGAGTCACCTGGGCTAATAGTTATTTTTGCTTTAACCAATTTTTTTTTCTTTTTTCTTTTTCCAAGCTTTGGGCCTAGAAAATTTTCTTTTAGGTCTGATTTCTCCATGTAAAATTTACATTTTAGGTCTGATTTCTCCATGTAAAATTTTAGGTCTGATTTCTCCATGTAAAATTTGCATTTAGTGATTCCATCGTGTTTACCATGCTGGGTTCTGGCAAACACACAGCGATGCGTGACCCCCACAGATGAGGACGCGGGAAGCCCTCGCCTTCCCCGGCCTGGCCCTGCCCCTGTGCCCGCCGGTGCCCAGCCCACCGCCCCGGTGAGGTCCGATTGCTACCTGTCCCCACTGCTTTGCTTTGTTCCAAAGCCTCGTGTGAACAGAGCCACATGGTCCGAAGCCATCTGAGCCTGGCTTTCTCCCTTGGCGTGGCACAGCGGTATTCAGCCGTTTTGTTCAGACAATGGGCACTTTCTCTTCATTAACGAGACGTGCAGCGTCCTGTGGGCATGCCACTATTCGATCTAGTCACAGGCAAAAGCGTTTGGGTCGTTTCCAGTGTTTTTAAATGATAAATGACAGCGCTGTAAACATTCGCGTGCAGCTTTTTGCGTGAACGTACTGTTTCATCTCTCTCAAGTGGGGTGTTGGGGCGTGGGTGACACCTGTGCGTCTATGAGAAACTGCCAAGTTGTTTTCCGGTTGCTTTATACCCTCGTCAGGACTTGTCACTGTCAGATGCGTTTCTTTTATTTTTAATTTTAGTAGATATGCAGTGATATCTCATTGTGGTCTTAATTTGTAATTTCCTGATAAATTATGAAGTTAGTCATCTTTTAATGAACTCATATGCCATCTTTCGATTTTCATTGGTGAAGTATCTGTGCAAATCATTAGACAGTTTCGATGTTTTTTTTTTTTCATTTTATTGAGTTTTGAGAGTTCATTACGCATTTTGGATTGGAGCCCTTTATTAAATATGTTTTTTGCAAATGTAAAGAAATCTGTGTCTCCTTTTTCCATTTCATTTTCTTTACAACGGTTTTCAAAACGCAATGCTTTTCAGTTTTTACGATGTTCGATTTGTCAATTTTTGCTTTAAGAGATTGTAGCTTTAGCGTCATTTCTAAGAAATTTTCTTATCGAAGATTATGTAGATTCTCTCTTCCGTTGTTTTCTGGAAATTTTATAACCTTAGACTTTACTTTTAATTCTGAGCTATTTTGAATTATTTTTATTCATAAAAATAAAGATACTCTTTTCTTTTTTAAAAATAAATGTCCAACTGTTCTAGCATGTTTGTGAAAAGTATCCTTTCCATTGAATTATATTTTCATCTTTGTGGGAAATTAACCGTGTGGTCTATTTCTAGACTCTCTGTTCTGTTCAGTGGATCCACGTGTCCCCGCTAAGCCAGCTCTACACTATCACAATCTCTGTGGCTTTATACCAAATCCCGGAATCAAGCACTGTGAGTTCTGTAGTTCAGTTCTCTCTCTCTCTCTTTTTTTTTATGAATTATTTTAGGTATTTGAGTTCCTTTGCTTTTTCAAATAAATTTTATGAACAGCTTGTCTTTTTTTACAAATAAAAATTAGAATTTTTATTGGAATCAAGTCGGGTCCGGACTTCGATTTAGGGAGAATTGACATCTTAGCAAAACCGAGTCTTCCAATCCATGAAGACACTTTATTTCCCCACTTTTAATGGCCTCTTTGATTACTTTCATCATCTTTTATAACTCCTCATGCACAGTGATTGCACATACTTTGTTAGATAACTCTGTATGTAATTGCACCTAGGGATAATTATTTTTCTGTATATTCTTTGCCTAGTTCTAAATGAGCATTGTATTTCTTAAGTGGTAAAGGTCGATTCGGAGCCTATTTCTGTGTTCCAGGAAAATAATACTGGTGACAGGAACAGAGACAGTGTGGTAGGAACACAGCCAGACACAGTGAAGAGTCAATATGAGAACAAAATGTACAAGGATTTTATAAACAGTCTCCAAAGTGTCCTTTGATAGATGATTGGACAAAGAAGCTGTGGTACATATGTACAATGGAATATCGCTCCGCCATAGGAAGAGATGAAATCCTGCCATTTGCGACGGCATGGATGGATCTTGAGATAATTCCAATCTCAGGAATCGGTAGAAACTGGAACTCAAGCATGACGCTGACTTCCGGCGTGGTCTGGGGACTGATGTTTGTATCATGTACACGGCAGTCTCCCTCCTAAGCTGGCATCTTACCAAGTCTCTAAATTGGAGTCATCTCAAGGCCCATCCATGCTGCCACCAAAGGCGGTATTTCTCCTTTTCTTATGGCTGGGTAGTATCCCATGGTATACAGATGCCACATCTGCTTTACCCAATCATCTATTGAAGGGTACTTCAGAGATTATCATGCTAAGCAAAATAAGTCACACAGAAAAAGCCAAGAACCATATGATTTCACTCACATGTGGGACATAAAACTGAAAGCAATAAATGAACGAGACAAACAAACAAAAACTTAAAGACACAGACAACAGTTTACTGGTTACCAGAGGGAAAGGAGGTTAGGGGGGACAGGACAGGGTAAAGGGGTCAAATACACAGTGACAGAAGGAGACTGGACTTTGGGTGATGAACACCCAATGCAGCATACAGATGACGTATTACAGAATTGTACTCTGAAAACCCATGTCATTTTATTAAGCAATGTCACCCCCAATAAATTTAATTTTGAAGATTGGAATTGTCATCAACAAATTAAAAATCTTGATGAGCTGTAAAATAGTGCAGGTCTGATCCGAGAGATCAGGAGATCTAAGATTTCTAGCTGTAACACCATGTTTTTAAAAATAGAATGGGACTGAACTGTGACCCTACATGGAAACCACTTGCACCCCAAGTTAAAGTGCTCCGTTCCGTTCCCATGAAGAAGATTCCTCTGTAGTCTTGGAAGCTTCTCGTGGCACACCGACAGGCGGTAGGATCCTGTTCGCTTGTCGTTGAGGTCGTATGTTTGCTTAGCCACATATTTCCCAGTCTAGACCCATGACCTGGCCCAGGTATCGCCACCGCAGCTCACACTTTTGAAGACGGCAGGTGCACACTGGAATCGCCGAGATGGTCTGGGGGCCATGTCAGGTGATTCTTCCTCAACCGCGGTTAGAGCCAAGCACTCCTTGTCTTTACAGAGCAGTTTATCGTTTGTGGATGAACACTTCCCAGCGGGCAGCGGAGGAGTCGGATTTCGAGTTTGGGAGCCACGGTCGCATCTCCTTCTGGTTTCGGTTGCATGACTCCTTAGGGCGATGAGCCATCTCCACGGGACCTTCTCGGTCTTCAGGAGAAACCTGCATAACAGGAACGGATTTTATTCAAAGTCTTAATATCTTCCTCACACGGGTTTTCAGCTCCCATGGGAGGGTCAATCGACCACAAAACCATCTACACTTTACGAGAAAAAAGCGCCTTTAGAGATCATGACACCCAATTCCCCTAAAATGCCAACACGCCTCGCCTGTCATTCAGGATAGATCTCTGCTGTTTCAGAATCCGGGGCTCGGCCTGCACTTGGGAGTCAGACGTGTATTGATTCAAATCCAGTTAGGCTCATTATTACCTATGCGATAGCTCATAGCTTTAGACCCACGAGCGCGGCTCTTTAACCATCGACGCGGCTTCATTCCCGGCGCGTGTGGAGTCACGGTCCCTCTCTCCACCGTTCCGTTTCCCGCCGGCCCCCGGGGCGCCCACCACAGGTTGCTAAGCGCAGGTGTGTCTCAGTGCTGGCCGCGAGTTTCACATTCTTGTGACTTGGTGTATTTTAAAAGATAAAAATCATGATTTCACACAAGGATGTGATGATTCCATCATCCACCCCCTGGGCGTGGCCGGGAGAAGACCATGGGCAGGAGCGGAAACGGTCTCCACGACCCGTGACACCCATGACACCCTGGGGACACGGTGACCTCCACACGACATTTGAGTCCTGCAGGCGTCTTAATAGGCTGGAGGCGCGTTTCCTCAACTGGCTACGTCTCAGTTCCCTGAGCTCACAGATGCCGCCCACCCCTGGAGAGCCGGGCTGGGCAGCGCCCGCCGGCCTGCGCAGACGTTTGCTCCATCTTTATGCGGCCCGGGCGGACGTCTGCTCCATCTTTATGGCAGCCTTTCCTGGGGCTTCCGCGGACTTCTGAATGCATCCTCCTAGAAGGCAGAGAGCAGACCCTACAGAACAGTCATGCTGCTCCGTGAAAGAGCTCCGGAGTTGGGCCGGTGGACACGAAGAGCCAGTTCGTGGCATGTTCGACTGTCCCGAAGCCGCAGAGACAGTCCTTCCTGTGACAGAGGCTCCTGCAGGGAAGTCTGGAAGCTGTGCTGTCAGCGGACAAGTGTTTCTGAGCTTGTACACAAACTCACGTAGGGAGAAGAGCATCACGACATTTACGAAAGCCGATGCGATACACATGTGAAATTTTCACGAAAGGAAATTAAAACCTGTTTTGAAACTTCGATATCCAATGGCTGTCTAAAAAAACAAAAGGCACAACAAATTACGCTGAAATAATCAACTGCTGCCTGGAATCATTGATTCGAATCACACAGAACACATAATTGTCTCAATTGAATAAAGGCACAATTCAAAACAATCCAGTTTCACTAGCGAGCCATTTTAAATGAGTCACAATGATAAAGGACCAGCTGTGACTGGATTCACCCTTAGGTGAGAATATAATCTTCCTACTCCAACAGAAAGCAATTCCGTTTTCCCTGTCCTGGGATGCGGCAGAAGCAAACAGGGATTTTAAGAGGATCCGCCTCCAGGAGCGTCCGTGGGCTGCGCAGCGTCTCCGTAATCATCTGGTTTCACGGCCACGGCGACTGGCCTGTGCCTCCCATTGTCCTCCCTCACTTGAGGACCGCAAGGCTGACATTCGACAAGTCGGGAACTTTAGAGCCAATTCTCAGCTTCGCTGTGTCTGCAGAGGCCACAAGTCCTCGCTTAAAGCCGCAGAGCTCGGGACCGGAGGCCTCCCGTCCCAGGGCACGACTTCATGGAAACGGCGGACCTTCTGTGATCAGACGCCCATCCCCACGCGGAGACGGCTAAGCAGGTTGTCGTTGACTAAGGACAGGAGGGACTTTGAGTCACTGAGACCGCAAGTCTCCTTCTGAGCCGGTGGGTCTGTGTGGGGGCCGCGGTGGACCACACAGAGTGTGGCCATGGCCTAGGAGCCTCTGCTGATATCTGTCAGCTAATTCAGTTGAATCCCCGTAAGAGTCCTTGAGTGGGCAGTAGAACGTCATCATTATTCCTCAGCTCTGACAGCTGAGACCACCGTGGTTGGCTCAGCACACGTGACGTAGGGCCAGGCGCAGCCACCGCGACACGCTGGGCGTCACCTCGGTGGTTTCTCCACCAGGACGAGGGCCAAAGCATGGGCTTCGTGCATGTAACGGTCAGTCTGCGGTCAGGACGCAAACTCTGCATCTCTTCATGTCTGGCTCGGTTTTGAATCCATATAAGTAGCAGATGACCGGGCGTGGGAGGCACAGGTTCGGGGGGACTCCCTGAGCAACCTCGGGGCAGGTCTGCGGCCTCGTGGAGGGAAAGGGGAGGTGCTGGCCCGCTGAAGCTCCAGCGCTGAGAGGTGGCCTCCCGGGCTGGGCCGGGCCAGTGCAGAGAGGCTCGAGGCCCCACACGGCCTGCGCATGTGCACGCGGCTGCTCATGTAGCACCGTCGGGGAGCACGGCTGTGTCCTCTGCCTGCTGGGCTCCTAACTCCTTGGAGCGTCAGTGCTCCCGCCCAGCAAGGCAGTTACGGAGCCAGCACATGTGGACACAAACGGCGTTTGGTGCCTGATTCACCTGAATCACATGCCCGCTTTTCCCACGTTTATCCTAGGATGAGAAGTAAAGACGCTAGTACATTTCCTGTTATACTCATTCCTGTGAGATGCGGCCACCTTATACTCATCGTCATACTTAAAACAACTAAATCCCATTGATGGGGGCTGTTTATGTATCCGAAAGGTAGGAAGAAAAAACTTGTAAATCGATGACTTCGAAGCTTTGCAAACTTATGCAAGAATAGAATTATGTTGTCGAGATCACATTAGCAGCTTGAATGCTGAACATTTTAACCGAGGTCCCACCTGTTTTAGTAAAGTAAAGACACCAATTTTGAATGCAGTGATAAGCATTTGCAAAATCATAAATATATTATAGGGTATATTTGATTCTCTAATAACAAATGCATGGTTTTGTTAAAAAATGCATTAATAATTGAAACTGACCAATTTGATAAGTATGATGAAATAGCAGATGTTTTAATTTTCTCACACATGTAACATGGAAATAATAAACCTATATTTCAGCGCGAAGGTTGTAGATAATGTACGTAAATTTCTTGACATTGTTTAGTAATAACCTACTGTAATCCTTACATTATTTAAGAAAAAAGATTGCCGGAGCATCCACCAGCCAGCGAGGATGTTGCTGAGTGTTTGATAAACGCGTAAGCGGAAGGAAGGAGTAGGGAGCAGAGCCAGGCGGGAAGGGGACAGGAGGTCGAGACAGGAAAGCGGAGAACACGGGATCCCGCGTCGCCATCGCCGAGCTGGCGATGGCTGAAGGAAAAGGCTTCCTCCGTTTCTCGTCCGCATGAAGCGAGCTTGACGCCCAGAGCGCTCTGTCCCCACGTGAGCCCAGTCCGCGCGAACGTCCCGCCCCCCACACACCCGTGGACACTGTGCCCGGGACCTCGCTGAGCGTGGACACCCTCCCCACCCGACAGCTGCCTCCTCCAGGACAGCCCTTCCGTCCTCGGACACGATGACTCTCCTTCCCGGGCCCAGAGGAACCCCGCCTGGGGCCGGAGCTCCAGCAGCCCCGAGAGGCTGACCTAAGGACCTCGGGGAGAAAAGCTGACACACTGGCCCGTTTCCGATCCAGCTTCTACTGTGTTCTAACTCTGTTCCCGTTACGTCTCCTCACATCTTCAGGCGCCGGGCTCATTATTTATAAGGCAAAGAGTCAGGCCCACCCTGCCTCTAAAACTGTCATTTTGCCTGGGTTCTTGTCAGAAACCACACAGTGTTGGATGAGCAGTGTCGCTGAATTTTTCTGTGACAGACATTGCACTTGACCTTCGGATTCCCAGCTCTCAAGGTCAGGAACCAGGTCTGAGGACTTTCGGAAGCACGGTGCTGGGACATGGCTACAAAACGATCCTTCAATAAGCGAGCCCGTGCCGACGGCCTGGCTTGCTCAAGGTCCACACACGCGTCTCAGGAAGGAGAAGCGAAGGGTTTCCGTCACGCGCCCACCCCCCGGGGTATTTGTGACGTTTTAGCCTTATTATCTAATAGGTAATGTCTCCAGCTAGGAACGTAAGTCTGAAATCTGCATCTTCATACACCCCGAACCCTTCTCTTCACTCCAGATGCACAGTGTCGATGGAGTGTAGAGGCCTCCTCAGCATGCACCCCACCAGCCCGGGCCATGGGCGGGGGCTGGTCTTTCAAACTCGGGGACCCTAAGCAAGGGCCTCGAGAAATGCAGGAGGCCCCCTTTTTAGCCTCAGGTCTTTGATTCTTGCAGACCACACGTGGGTCACGAGAGGCCGAGCGAGCTCTAAGCCCCAGCTGTCGTATCTGAAGGGGGGCTGCGTTGGGCACTCCCGGAACGAGCCGAAAAAGTCAGATGTTCCGTTGTTATCATCTTAAGCGACAGCCCAGCTTCTCTTCTGTGACAAGAAAACAGCATGTAGGACCGCCCGGGTTCGGGGAAATTCGTCCTGCCGCCCCCGCCTGATCGCCCCTGCCATTTGGCTTCCTTCTAGAAGAGCCAATGCAGGAGGGCTCGGCAGGTGGCTGTCCACACCGGCCTCTGGGCTGCCTGCCGCCCTGGACAGCGCCCAAGCCCGGCTCCCCGAACGCCTCACCCGGCCACTGTCTGGCGGGGCCGCGCCCCCAGCTCCTCGCAGCGATGCTCAGCCATTCCCATTCCCCCTCTGCTGTCCCGCCCTCGTCCTCACGCCTTCGCCCGGACCGGGCGGCGGCAGCGGGGCCCTCGGCGCGAGAGCCGCGAACTCACACGCAGAAGAAGGTGCTGGCGGCGAGGCCGGCTGTTCAAACGAGGCGCCTGAGCGCCGGGTAACGAGCCGGGAAGGAGTTCATCTCCCCATTCTCCGTGCTGGAATCTCGCGCGCTCTGCGTTAGGCCATTTAACATGAAGAAGAGGAGCCAGCTGCCTATTCGAGGCCGGAAGATGTGGTTGTGGAAGTGTGTGCCGCGGGGGTCAGCGTGCGGCCAGCAGCCGGGGCCGCTCCAGAAACCAGCTGCGCTGCACGTGCTCCGGGTGTGGTCACAGCTCGCTCCAGACGAGTTGGTGCCGCTTGCGTCACCGGGCTCCCCACGCGGAGCCAGCGGCCGCCTCGCGAGGTCCTCCGGCTTCTCCGCCCATCGCTGGCCCGTCGCCGACTGCGCTAGTTACGCCTTTCCGAACCGGTCCATCTCCGAAGCCGACGTCGACAGCACATCGTAGAAGCCGGAGCAAAGCTTCCTTCTCCTGCCACGGCGCTCAGGGGACAGGGGGCCGGCTCGGAACGCCACGGGCCCTGGGGGCGGTCAGGGAGCTGAGAAGCTAACGTGAAACGCCACCACCCTCCCCCCAAACTGAAGTGAGGGGACAGGTTTCAGTTCAGGCAGTGAAGAGTTTTCCAGAAGAGCCGCCCCCCAGGAAGCGGGTTGCCTGGGAAACCGGGGCTAAGGAGCAGGTGGGGAAGCTCTCAGACACAGGGCACACTCTGCCCAGCAGCGGCTGTCACCTCTGTGACCTTTAACGCAACCACACCCATTTACCCTCGATTTCCACATCCGGATTTTAGAAGCTGAAGTATTAAGAGAGAAGCACAACTATATCGAATGCCCGCGCTATCTGAATGCTATTCATAATAATAATTTTTAAAGTAGCTTTATGTGGAAATGGTTGGTACGTGTCACGGCTGTATGACAGAATGCTGTGTGACCATCAATTACCATGTCATACGCTTGTGATTTATTCAAATTATTAAATAGAAAAATATGTAATTAAAATATACATATACTAGCCATGCTTTTTGTACATTCTGTAAGCATATACAGTGTAAAAATGCATATGTATGACATTTAGATACAGTATAATATTGCTATAAACAATCGTACTATATCATACATATAAGATTATATACATATTACCCATACACAGAAACATATATGTTTGAAGACATGTCACTAATAGTAGCACTTGATTTATTTGGGTAACGTAATTAATGTAATTTTGATATATTTTGCACTTTCTACATTTTTAGAAATCATCATATACTGACGTCATCAGAAAAAATATTATTTAAAAAAATCGTTTCCCCTGTAAAAAAACTTTCCTCTTTGATGGTTACGGAGGAAGATTAAACACCTTTTTAAAGACTTTCGATTTTTTGAAAATATCAGTCTAAAGCCGTTCCATTCCTTTGCCTGCCTGATGAGCAAAAAGTGAGGATGAGTGTCAGCAACCCAAAATGATGTTTCTGCGAAAATGTTTTATTTGCGAAGACTCTAACATTAATATTTCCCTCTATAAAATAAATATGATTTAACACATCTCCAAACCACTTTGAAGCGACTCATTTCAATCGGGAACACACGCTGGACTCGGAAACTGGGAATTCAAACGCCTCTGGGTAGAATATCATTACCCATGTCATCATCGCGTGACGGTGGCCACGGCCCCGTGTTACCAAAGGTCCTGCCTGATTACCGACTCACCTCGGTCTCCCGGTGAGCCCAGGAAAGCAGGTCTGAGGGGGCCAGAAGCCAGAGGAGGCCGTGCCGGTCCCGTCTGGAATGGTGGTTTTCGACAAGTCACGCGGTAGAAGTCGGTCTCTCCTGTCAGCTGACCTGTTGGGACGCGAGGAAAAGGCCAGCCCAGGAGGTCCCGCTCCGGCAAGGTCTCCGCCCCGCGGCGGCCACACCAGGGCCTGCGTGGGCTCCTTTACCTCACCCCACACCTGCGCTGAGCACAGCCACCTCCCCTGTCCGGAAAGGACACCCCAGGGACTGGCTTCCCCAGGCCGCGTCTCTCATGGGACCTCTCAGCTCAGCAGAAAGAACTCATCACCGAAAGACGGGGACCCGCCCACCGAGGGGTGCTCTGTGAGCTGGGTCGCCCCGAGGGACCAGGGACACATGTAAAATAGGTTTCCTGGGAAGTTCGTGATGGCAATTTAGGTTTTTCTTTTTACTTTGCAATCACCGTCATATCCGGGAGACAGAGAGCTGACTGTGTTCACCTGAAACCCAGCTTCAACGAGAGACCCCCGTGGTCCACCCAGGCGGGTTTCCGGACGATGCCGGAGGCAGCAGCTTGAGGGTGCTGTGCCCCGGGCGGCCGCCTCCCTCCCGCCCGCGATCCTCCCGGGCCATCCGAGAAATGCTCTGCTCCCAGCCGAGCCGGCTACCGATTTTTTCCAGGGCAGAGTCATTCTTCTTAGAAGCCGGCATATTTTATAAGGGAGCTGCCTCTTCTAAAAAAAAAAAAAAAAAAAAATCGAAACGCACACCTGTTTCTTCTTACACTGTTCTGACTGAGCATGCGTCAGCCGGTCATAGCCTGCTCGGGCCGCGGGCCTTGTGGTCCGGCGGTGACACTGCACAGTGTCGCGCCACACACATCAGCCCTGAGCACGCACAGCAAGACTTTAACTCCAGCACGTGCACGCGCTGCCGGCATGCTCCGTGCTAGCAAAACCCACTCAGTGTCCGCGGAAGTCGCAGAGTCCTGACCGTTTAATAACGCCGTGTAACGTGGCTCTGTTCAGAAACACGTCGCCAAGGGCGGGCCTGGGGCTGTGTCATCGCTGGCCAGGAGCCAGGGCTCCCAGCTCCGAGGGCTCGAACCCACCTGGAAGGGGTCGCAGTCTGCCAAAGGCTGAGGAGTGTCCGGGACACGCTGCTGGACACGTTCAGAATCTCGAGGAGCTGGACGATATCGCACCGCAAATCTAAGATCCCGTTAAATTATTTTAGTGAACCATTTCAAAGCCTGTCTTGAAGATAATATTATATTATGACCCAGATGCCTGTGGGAGAAAGCAGGGTTAAAACTTTAGGGATTCGAATATTAAAAAGAAATAAAAAAGTGTATAGTATTGGTGCTTTGTCCTGCAAATCTGTTTTAGAGGGCTGCGAATGCACTTGCAATACCAGGATGTTCTTGAGTGCTGTTTCGGTCCAACAGCATTTTCTTTTACGTTTTCTTACCGATTTTTTCCAAACTGATGGTGCAAAGTGCACACATATAAACTTGGGATTTGTTATTTACTGCCGCTCACAATTATTTACGAGTATCGTGGTCTTATGAAAGATCGGCTCTTGGTGGGTAAAGTAGGCCACGAAACATCAACTTTTCAATCTATGAAAAAAGAGAAGAGAATTAAATTCAGGGACGAAATGCAAACCCGTGGCAGCTTAACAACGTCGCCGTCATCAGCACCGCAGGCCATCGTCACAGTTCTCTGGTCCGGGTGTGAGTGGAGAAGTGACATAAATGGACGAGAAGCAGCTCCGAGAAGCAGCTCCGGGCCGCGTCCTCGTTCCGCGGAGAAAGCGGCTGGAGCCGTCGCCTTCGCCAAGTGACGATAATAGTAATAACAATAGAGTTGTCTGTAAGTAGGCAGAGAAAGAAACGCCGAATCTAAGGGCAGGAAATAAGCAGAGCTCATCAGTCTGCTGGCCTTGACCTTTGAACTCTGCCACTGCTGTGTCTACTTAGAGCCTGTTCGTGTCTCCAGTTTCCCAGTGTGAATCGCCTGAGCTCGGCGAGGGTGGTGAAAACTGTAAGCGACGTGAGCCGGGTGAGTTCCAGGACCTGGAGGCCAGTTAGGCGTCCAGCGGGCACCACCACGGGGGTCAACGGCACGCGAGCGACTCGGGGCTCCAACGGGGTGGCGAGGAGGGGCGTCAGCATTTATGGGCTCCCTCCTCTGTAGGGCAGGACTATTTACAGATATGTCTGTCTGTGTTCATGAAAATAAGTGTTATTTCCGGATTCAATATAAAGAAACGGAGGCTCAGAAAACTATTCAATGCAGCTAAGCTGCTGAGAGGCAGGACTCCTCCCAACGTGGGTCCATCCGACTCTACATCCTTCTGGAAAGGAGCAGCATTCGTGGAACGTCCTCCCCAGGCGCCGGGGCAGTAGAGTCAGAACAGGAGCCAACGGCAGCAGCGTATGGGAAGGACTCTCCCTGGTCATCTTCAGAAAGACCGAAAGGGAGCAGCGGCAGCAGCAGGTGACATCTGGGAGCGCGGCCGCAGGCCCGGGCTGTGGGAGCACCTAACCAGGTGAGCAACCTCGCCGACTTAACGTCTCGGTTTCCTCGTACGTAAATGGGATGCTAAGAGGACGTGCGTACAGGGCTGCCGTAGGGGACGTGTGAACTAACCTGTGAAAAATGCCGGCAGCGTTGCTTGGCGCTGGCATGGAGCGCTATGCATTTTTCTGTAATTTCGATACGATTTTATTGATTGATTACTATTTCGCTTTAATTTCTGTCTGTTCTTTGGCCCGTTTGCATCGCGCTGCAGACTTCAGGAGCCCGTCTCGGGCTCGTTTATTTTATATTTACTTTGATGAGAAGGCGAGCACGTTGCATAAGGAGACAGAGAATTATTAAAGATGATAACCATAGGATCATCTTATATTCAACATTTAAATGATTTATTACGTATTCGATTTATTTCTAATCAAATATTAAACATTTCGATACATTTCTAAAACCGTCAAATTCTCAAGAAACTTGAGTTGACCCTGATGCCCACTCACGTGAAGTAAAGGTCCTAGGAAGGAACCGGAGAGAGAATTTGGAAGCTCACTCGGCTATCGGTTCACTTAAGCCAGAGAGACTAAGAATCAGGTAAAAGACAAGCAGCTCTCCAGCCGCCGGGCTGGGACTGACCGAGTTTCTGGGTCCCCCCCGCCCCATGTGGTACCGTCTCAGCGACATTCAGTCAGAGACGGTGTCACATTGCCTCACTCGTCACAGTCCAGGCTTGACATTCTTCAAGAAATGTTATTTGAGCACCAGAGCCCTAACCGCAAAGAAGCGTACACCGAGGGAGATCTCTCTCTCTGTCATCTTAGCTAAGTGGGGGGGCTGCTGAGCGGGAAGTGGGGTCTGGATTGCCAAACACTTAAGAGGAAAAAAATATACACACACACGCAAACATATCAGGATTTCCTTGCACGTGACAGGAAGGGACTCCAAGAGGGGATTTCAGATTAGTAGCATAACGTCCTCGTGGCTTCGGGCGAGTGACACCTCCCTGCCTCCCTTAAGGGCGGTGCTCAGCAGTGTTCCCTTAATTCTGCTAAAGTACTTTAACGAATTCACTTTGAATGTTCCAGAATTCACAGGCTACATCCCGATATCCTACAGCTTCGCTATGCGTGTCTCATAATAACATTCCGTTGCTACAGATATAAGGTCAAAATAGTGAGATAAACAGTTATCGAGGGTTTTATTTTTTTATTATGACCAGGTTCTGAAGGAGATGGCATATTAAGGAAAAGAGAAAAGTTCAAGAAGTCCCTATAAAGGGCGATGGCAGACGGCTATGTCACACGAAGCGTACCCACTACAAAACCACATGCCAGTAAACTTGCTAATAGTGAAATGTTTTACAAACATAAGCGAAATGTGGATAAAAATCACTCGTATTCCCTCCGCCTCAAAAACGATGCCGCTATTACGACACGCGCTGTCCCGCATCTGCATTCCTGGGTTCCCTAAGGAGGCTCGTCGTGCAGAACCCGTCCCAGTGGCTATTTTTCCTGCACTCGATGTCATCCCATGCGACTGCCTCGAAACACATCGCGTGCTCCTACCCGACTCCTCGACACCCCATTCGAAGCAGGCCCCCCGCCGCTTCGCCAAATCCCCACTCTGAAGCATTTCGTTTTCAGCTTCGTCATTGCTCTTAACTGAGCTGCGCCGCACACCCTCATCGGCCACTTGCAGGCGGGTCCTCATGTACCTGTGGGGGCAGAACCCCGAGCTCAGGAGACGCCGCCGTGCGCAGGTGGGCCAACTGCCGCCAACTAAGGAGCAGGCGGCGGCCCGCGGCGGAGCCCGCCCTCTGTCAGCGCCACGCAGGCGCCCGCTGGCCCTGCGCTGCAGCCAGTGCTACGTCGAGTCACAGCCCTGTCCCCTCGCACAGCCCTGTCCCCTCACACGTGCCGCCGTGGGCACACTTCGAGGGTATGTTTTGTCGAAACCAGATGTAAGAGTGTTGGGTATATGCACCCGTATGTGAGTCTCTGCAAGTGTGCACACATGTTCTATCCCTGTGTGCATATGTGTGTATGCAGGTGTGTGTACATGTATACACGTGCATCTGTGTGTGTATGTGCACCCACATGTGTGTCTTTGCAGGTGCACACACATGATCTATCCGTGCGTGCACGTGTGTGGTATACGTGCAGGTGTGTGTGTGTACACGTGCACTCATGCATCTCTGTGTGTATGTGTGTGTGCATGTGTGTCTCTGCAGGTGCACACACGTGATCTATCCCTGCGTGCATGTGTGTGGTGTACGTGCAGGTATGTGTGTGTACACTTCCACACGTGCATCTGTGTGTGTATGTGTGTGTGCATGTATGTCTCTGCAGGTGCACACACGTGATCTATCCCTGCGTGCATGTGTGTGGTGTACGTGCAGGTATGTGTGTGTACACTTCCACACGTGCATCTGTGTGTGTATGTGTGTGTGCATGTATGTCTCTGCAGGTGCACACACGTGATCTATCCCTGCGTGCATGTGTTTGGTGCATGTGCAGGTGTGTGTGTACACTGGCACACGTGCATCTGTGTGTGTTCTCTGTAGCGTGCGAAGTTCCGTGCCTCGCAGAGCCATTCACAGTGTCTTCGTGTAACGGGGTTGCTTTTTCATCGTGAGAGAACATCGCCTCAAATATCGTCTTGCCAGTAGGGCTAGGATGAGCGGGACGAGGGCCGGCAGACATGCTGCGGACCCACCACCAGCCCAAGGGCCGCTCTCCTGTGAGAGCACTTGGCGCAGGGGCTCAGGCCTGGCTCCCCGTGGGTTGCGATGCTGCTGGGTTTGGGTGTTTGGTGCACACACGCGTGTCGGTGTGTGACTGAGTGCCTGTCTGCATGTGCGCGTGTGTGTGTGTCTTCGATGGCAGCAATGTGGCTGAGCCCTCGTCCTGCGCCTGCATCGGCCCCAGCCAGGCAGAGTCCCGGAGCGGGGAGGAAGCACCCCTCCGCCGGCGGCTCGCTGTCCCTCGCCGCTGCCTTTGCGGGCAGGAGTCACGTGCACGACAGGTGCAGCTCAGGACCGTCTCCTCCGAGTCGGCGTCATACGGGTTGGAGTCTCACCTGCTTCCCGAATCGTGCCCTTCACCGGTCACAAGAAACGCAGGGCCATTTTCTCTGCCGTTGTAGCGAGCACATGGGTGTCGCCAAGGCCAGACAAGGGACTCGTCCTGCGCTTTATTTTCGTAATTCTCCAAACACAAGACGACAGCATCTTCTTTTTGTGAAGACATGTACAAGTGTATTCATCCGTATTCACGTGTCGCTTTGACTTGTCCCCCCGGCTGCGAATTCCCAAGGCACCCTTCCCTGCGGTGACATACTCACAGGCCTGCAGACGCGCGGGCGTCGTGCACAGCCGAGTGGCCGCTTCTACGTTAGGCAGAGCCGTGCGCCTGATGGGACCCGAACTCCTGAGCACGCGGCCGCCCGCCCCACCCCAGGCCTCCTGAGAGCCGTGCCCCGCGGTGGGCCACCTGCCCATCGTGACTGCGTCGTCAGCCCATCGTCACTGAAAATTCGTATTCAGTTACTGAGGAGCACAGAGAAGGAGGCCGATTTTCCTGAAACGTTGATCTGACCGTGCCACTTCCCATCTCAGAAGCCTCCGGGGACAGTCTGAGGCCCGGGCGCCGAGCTGGGGGTCGAAGCCCGGACCGTGGGGGCCACAGTGATTCTCCGCGTTCCCTTTAATTTCAGGGCGCCCTTCCCCCCGCGCTGTGGCCCTGCTCTCCGTTCGTCTGCGTCTCTCCCCGGAGACGCCTCTGCTCCTCACCATTCAAGAGGCCTCTCTGAGGACGGGACGGTCAAAGCCTCTCTGTCGCCCTCCACTCAAAACCAGCATGTTCCTCCCCTCCCGGACGCCAGCTCCCTACGGCCTCCAGCGTCTTCCTCGGCTCAGCAGGTGGACGGCACGGTGACGTGACGTGGACGGAGGCAGGCCTCGGGTGCCTGGGCTACATGATGGGTTTGACTTAGGTGAAGCCTTCGCCGAATTAGGTCCCTTCTGTGGAAACTGGACGACGACCACCGCGGCAGGTCCTGCTGGTTGGTGAGCCAACCCCCTTCACGGCTGGGGGGCCTGGGAAGGCGAAAACGACACCTTTCAGACCAGTGGAAGCCGAGATTCTAGACGCACCATCGGCTCTGTCACTGAGGACGGCTCTGATGGACTCGCGGGGCAGAGGGGCATGGGAGGCGCCCGCCCCGCTGGCATGTCGGGAGCTGTTGGCTGCATGGTGGCTTCACGGGTCAGCGTGGTGTCCTGATCACGGCCGAGTGGTGCCTCCCCTCAAGGCACATGCCTGCGTGTGATCATCACGTTCCACCCTGAAACTTCAGTCTAAGCTGTTTCTTCGGCTCTTGTGACAATCGGTAGCTTAGAATAAGTCCCTTTTTGCTTAAATCGGCAGAAAAGACTGATATGCGTGACTAAAACCAGGGCCGTTCAACGAACGCGTGTGCTCGTGGCACATAGTGAGACAGCACGGACCACTACCTACGATAACCATTTCTACGTCGTGAGTGCATCATCTTTCTTTTCAACTTAAAATAACCTGACCTTACACGCCCCTCGTTTCTTGGATGTAGGATTGTTCCATCACGAGCTCACTGAGAACAAAACCTGTGGCTGATTCGTCCTCTCTTTGCTCTAAATACCCACACCCTGTACGTCTATGCGACCTGTGTCTACTAATGCCTTTCACGTAAAGAGTATTGAGGAATGTCTTCCCCGTGACCGATACATTCTTATACTGATTAAACTGCCCTAGACCATTATAGGTTTTGAAAATTTTAAAGAGGAAACAGAAAAGCTTGTTCTTATCTTTGATTTTTTTTAAACCCCAATGACCAAGTAAACTGCAGAAAAAAACTAGTGATGT
Source organism: Pteropus medius (assembly GCF_902729225.1). Classification (NCBI taxonomy): domain Eukaryota; kingdom Metazoa; phylum Chordata; class Mammalia; order Chiroptera; family Pteropodidae; genus Pteropus; species Pteropus medius. The sequence goes on along the minus strand of NW_024354504.1, from coordinate 1,899,604 downwards.
CGGCAACTTGGTTTCAACTTACTCACTGAACGCCTTCTTCCCCGACGGCATGTTTCAGAGACAGAGAGAAAGAAATACAACTACCGTATGATTTTGTCTTTAGGTGACGTGCTCTGAGGTCCAATCTTGGGACGCTCTGTGTGGATGAGCCAGAGGGCATTTCTGTAGAAAGTCGGAGCTTAATTCAAAGGCGCCACAAGCCAGGGAGAGAACAGACCTCTCGGTGGCCGAGCGAGTGGCACGGGCAAGTGGTTCTCACGCAATTCCTCCGCCGGTGCGCCCGACCTCGTTGGCCGACTTCCCTCGTCTCCTCTCGGGCGTCGTTGCCTTTTTATGAACAGGCTCTGGAAACTCCACTGGAGAACGAGCCCAGTTCCTGATCATTTCTGACGCTTTGCAAAGAATCGCTGATGGCGGCGTGGGGACGCGCGCTCTCCTCAAGCTGACCTCAGCGCTGCCCTTCCAGAATGACGGTCCTCTCTTTCTTCCCTCACGCTGCTGGGCCCCGTCCGACGCCATCTGACCCAACTGAAATCGATTTTGTCGTTGAACTCCCAGCCAGTGCGAATTCATCTTAGATCCATACGAGACCAGGGAAGCAAGACGCAGCGCAAAGACCTCACGTACTGGGGAAAAATTCATCCCGGAGAAGGGATTTTAAGTCGGGCGAGATCGATGCCCACGGGGCCTCCAAAGGGCGAGGAGGACAGCGACAGGCCTCGGGGACAAAGGCCGCGACACACAGCCTCCCTTCCTGCCCGGCCCTGCGCAAGTACCTGCCCGCTCCCGACGGCGGATGAAAGCCACCGGATGAAAGCCACCGAGGCTTGATTCGGTCCCGGGGTGGGCGAGTTGGAACCCATCTCTCCCCAGACTCGCGAGGCAACAGCACCTTCGCAGGGAGGCAGCGCTTCCGCCTCCTGCTCACTGGAAAGTGTGATCGTCCCGTTCAGTGCATCCCAGGCCCCCAGCACACACCGCCGCTCACCGCCCTCGGCGCAGGAAGCTGGCCCTCTGCCCACATCACTCCCATAACATTCCGTTTCCCTACTGTGGAAATACAGCCGCGTTCCTCGTGGTCAGAACAGGAACCTGTCTCCTTAAAGGGACACACAGCTGACCTCTGCTTGCTTTTTCGGCCACTGCAATACCTCTGCCATGCACTTAGCGATCCTTGTCAAGGATCCATTTAGGTCTCACACACCTGCCTAACGTCCAGCATCGCAGGGTCTCCCACTGACCAGCACGGCCTTCCAGGGGCCGTGGAGGGGTCCGGTGCTCCGCGTCCTGCCGCCTGGATGGGACCACTGACTAACGTCCCCACGTCCTGACTCCCACACGTGTCCGGGGGGCCGTCAGACACGCCGGGTGCTCACCGTTCCCACAGACTTCTCAGCCCTGAAGCGTCACCATAGGGCAATGAACAGTTTTTTTAGAGTGTTTTTAAACTTGTTTCATAATAACGTTTAGCTGCAAAGTAAGTGTTTTAACACTTACCTTTTAAAAATTAATGAGTTTATTTTAACTGAAACCAAATGATTAGTTTAAAAAATGCTGAAGGTAATCTTAGCAGCTAAAGACAAGAATTTTTATTTGGTATGTACATATGTATATATATAAACACATGTATAAAATTTAACAGTCAAAATTATAGTGGAATATCTGCTCTTTTCTTGGAAGAATGTTATAATTTTTATTCTTCTATATGGATTTTGTAATTATAATATTTATGATTTTAATATCCCATATTTTATAATTATTTGTCGTAATGAAAGAACATATTCATTGCATATATTAATGTTTTTACTAAATGATTAGTTCTAAATAATGGATTATAAAAGTGTAAAAGTTGAGATTCTTGCTATTTGTCGACGTCTTCTTTTCTCAGGAGTTACATCAGTTTGCACAATCACCAATAAAGTGCACACGTTTATACATGCATGTGCACGCGTGTGTGCGTGTATGCACGTGTGACCGCATTGCACTCATTTACATTGGTCCTGAAAAATATGCAGATCCTTCCAGACTTCCTGCACACAGAGACTCCGCATAGAATTTCGGGGGTTATTGCCTATTCGATCTTCCACCAGCGAACGAATAATTTAAATAGAAAACTCGTCATAGTTGGGGATGGTCAGAAATAAAACCTACAGTCTGTGGCCTGGCAGCTCGCTGATGTTCTTACTTGAAGAAGTGACGTCTCCACGTGTAAAACCAAAGTGACCTCGGACTCCCATTGCCTGGATGGACTCGCCTGTGCTTTTAAATAGGTTGCGTGTTAAGTTTATCCTAAAGATATTTTAAAAGAATGAAGTCAAACTATGGGCATTTAAAAGACCCATTTCCTATTTCTAGGAAATAGACTGAGTGTGGAAATGAGGCTGTGATAGAAGCATTTGAAAAAAGACAAATATTCTGTAAGCTCCTGGAATTCCACGTAAAGGAATCCCAACTGCAGAAAGTTCTTTCTGCCTAAAATGTATCGCTGGATGCGATGCCAAGTCGATCCCTCGATTTGAGAGGATTCTGTTCATCTGAAGCTGAAAGTCATTTAAAAATAAACGATTAATTAAGGATCTTTTTTTTTTTTAATCCAGAAGAAAAATAAATAGAAGTTAAGCAGCCACGCTCCCCTGGTGGATGAACGTCGGCAAGTCCTCTGCTGGCTCGGACACGTTAAACCCAGCTTGGTCTGCGACGCTCCAGCTTCAGGCTCCCTCTAAGGAGAATCTGAAGCTGCAGCCACGTTTTCTTGCAGCAAAGGTATGTAAATGACACTTCGGGCTTGAGGTTTTTGTCAAAGAAATTCTGGGGTGAAATCCTGAGCAAGTTACTGGACCCGTCCTTACAGAGCTGTGGTGTGGACCTGCGTGGGAGTGTGGGTGCCGAAACCCGTTCGTTTCCGGGCCCCCCACTTTCTCTTTCTCAGCAGACAAGAAGCCACACTTTCGACCTCGACAAGTCGTAAGTCCAAGGCAACACTCCTCCGCTGGGGACGATGAAACCCACGTTCGTATGAAGCGACTCGCGTAGATCCAAAATATCTAAAGACAAGCTCGGGACGCGCGGCCAGTTATTCTCTGGTTACTAATCGGTACGAAATGTAGGGGATCAATAACCTGTAGTGTTTGCTGATTGAACCAGGCAAAGCAGGCTCTGTTCACTTCGCCTTGCACTAATCCTTCGGAGACAATCAATACTGTAATTACAATATATAAAGAAAAACAAGGGAGAGGAAGTCGTAATAATTTATTTTAAATGATGTCTGTCTGGTATCTCTGGAACATTTCCCAAAATAATTACAGCTCATTTTTCTACATTGTGTTTCGCTCCGTAGATTTAGCATATAAATCAGATTGTTATCTAACTGGATTTCGATTCTTTCAAAAATTGTCAAATTTCTCATTTCTTCCCCGACGCGGTGCCTTTGGGAATGACGATACATGGGACAGACGGTCACAGCCCCAGTCAGGGCTCGAGAACCTCAGGTCTGAGTATTAGGCTCTGTTTAACCTTGATATTAAGACCAAATGAATAGAGTGCCTGCTGACAAGGAAAGGGGAATCATTGTAATCGTGTAAAAGACCCCAAAATTTAAATTCACATGTACTTAGAAACCAAGGGTTTCCGTTGGCGCCGATGAGTGCACTTTGGGACGCTCCGCTGCTTTGCACTGACCTCCTGATTTCCTGAAATCCCTACTGTCTATTTCTTTATTTTCCCTTCGGTTCTCTCATGAATCGGTAGGTCACACCACGTAAATAAGCAAAGCCCTTTCAGAGCTGCTTGTGGCATTAAAGCTTGGTGGGACTTCTGCCCAGCGCTCCGTGTGGGACGCACAGCACACACGGCCACTTCCTCACGCCGGTTCGCTGTAGTATCGCCGGCTCTGAGAACGTGGACGAGATGACTTTCATGGGCCATTTCCCAGGCTAGATTCGATGATTTAAGGAAGACGAGCAAATGCAAGGTGAGAGAATCAAAGAACTAATTCTAGAAGTCGTAATTCACCTTGGCACCAAGGACAGGGAAGACTGGAGATGGAGGCCGCAGTGGCCACACGTCTTGAACTCTTGTCGCACAAGTCCCTCCTCTCCCCCGACTTCGCTAAGTCACCTGACAGCCCACTGCAGGACACAGGGCTTTGTCTCCTGTGAAAGCGCAAGCCTGTCTCAGAGTCCTTGTCCCTAACACGTGGCTAGTAACGTGCCTATCTCACAGGATGACCGTGAGAATGCAACGAGACACCTGATGTAGACTGTTGTCCCCAACACTTGGCACAGAGTAAGAACTCTGTAAATGTGAACTATTATTACCCCCGTTATTCTCATCGGCACTTGTGTCGCTCACACACAAGTGTTACCCAGTTAAAAGTTGCTCTCGGCTATTTCTAATGCTTTTCCTTTGTTTCGTGTTTAATTCTAAATCGGCATCTTCACATGGTTGAGCACAGGGAGAAGGGACGCCTTGTGGGGCAGTCAGATGGTACAACGCAGGCGCCCGGCCGTCACATGCAGGCAGCGCTGCCCGTGGGGCAGGATAGCTCTGTGCTTGTGACATCGTCACCACGGCCAACCGAATCCCTCAGTGCCCTGGCCCTGGCCCTCTCCCCGACCCTGGGCCGCCCCTTACAGCAGAGGTAACGCCTGACCTGGCTGGACGCCACCACGCCTGACGTAGGCCACTTCTCTTGCTTGGTCCACTGGCCCTTTGGACAGCAAGTCGGGGTCCGCCCGACTCCATCTGTAACTCATGCCTGGCTGCGCAGCTGGTTGACCACACAAGCTCTCAAAACAGTGGGTACGTGTTGGCCCCGGGAGACCCCGCCTAGCTCGTCACCCCGTCGCCCCTCCCAGCACACGGAGCCCCATCTGTCCTGGACGCCCCGCCAGTTTACGGTTTTCACAGTAAAGCGTGGAGACCCGTGTGCCAATTGGCCTCCCCGCGACCCATAGTGCATGTGTGTGTGCAGGTGTGTGCACGTGTGTGAGTGTGTGCAGGTGTGTGCACGTGCGTGCATGTGCACATGTGTATGTGCTTATGTGCACATCTCTGTGCAGATGTGCTGTGTGCATGTGCGCATGTGTGCGCATGTGTGCACGTGTGTGAGTGTGTGAACGTGTGTGCATGTGTGTGCACACGTGTGTATGTGCACATGTGCACATCTCTGTGCAGATGTGCTGTGTGCATTGTGCGTGTGTATTAATAGCGTGTGTGCGATGTGTGCTATCAATGTGCACACGCGATATTGAATAATGAACATGTGTGCGTCAAGGCGATGTGTCGTGTGTGTGCGTGTGTATATTTTTGTAAGCACGCAACCATCTGTACAGATGTGCTGTATTACTGCGCATTGTGAGTGGCAGGCGTGTGTGCAGGTGTGTGCAGTACGTGTGTGCTGTGTGTATGTATGCATTGTGCACGTCTGTGCCAATGTGCTGTGTGCATGTGTGGTGTGATTTTCGCTTGGCGTGTGTGAGTGTGTGCAGGTGTGTGCACGTGTGTATGTGCACATGTGCACGTCTCTGTGCAGATGTGCTGTGTGCATGTGTGAGTGTGTGCACGTGTGTGCGCGTGTATGGTTTCTGGCTTCGCCCATCATCGTCTATAGCTACTTTCCTTCCTTCGAGGTGTGCACAGTGCAACCGCTAACGTCTAATGCTCGGCTCCAGAGTCTTTGACCGGCTGTCACGTGCAGAGTGACCGTCACCCACGCGTTTGCTCTTGTGGTCTAAGGAGCTTCAGCTCAGAGAGGTATGTGCCTGGCCCAAAGCACATTAAAATCTTTGAAGGTCACTGACTCTCGCTTTTTCAGGCAAGATCATATTTGATTTTTCCAGTTTTGCTGAGATACATGTTTGGCAGTTTGAGGAGCCGGTGGACGCGGTGTGCATCGTGGAGCGGTTGCCACGCGGGCTTCGGCATCCATCGCCTCCCAGAGTCGCACATCCTGCATCCGATTCTAAGACACTAGAGAGAAGGGAGGTAACAGCACGTTAAGATGGAGACGACTCGCTTCCTCTTCCAGTCCCCTGCGAAACGCTTCGTCAGGCGCTACGAACGTCCCTCGCACACCCTCCGAGCTGAGCCCGACGGCGGGATCGGGCTTGGCGACCTCACAGGAAGGCCGGGACCCGGGCACCTTCCTGCCTGACCAATCACAGCGGCCCCCTCTCGCCCACACCCGCCAGGCCCCCCGTTGGCCAGCTGCCCCGCAGGTCCAGGCCGGTGCCGGTGGGAAAGGACAGTCCCCCCTTTCATTATGTCACCCAGGGAAGAGACGGCAGGCTCTGGCGACACCCAAATGCAGTCTTCCCCTCGGATGGGCAGGAAGGAGCGGGCTCCTCCCTCGGCGTCCTGGACAAACCTGATTTTGACACAAAGGGGCTTCATCAGCGGATGGAGATTTTCGTCGTGTTCTCTTCCGCTGTGCTCCCCACGCCTGTCTCACACATGTCTACCTAATATCGTGCCTCAGGAAAGTAGAATATGGCCTTGACATTAACGGCATTTGCTCCCATCCAAGGTATTTTCAACTCCTGCAGCATTGGGGATTGGCTTACAGCGAGGGGACGTGAGAACTTGTCGGCATCCGCGAAGCTGTGTGACTGACCCCCGGTGACGAGGGCTAGAACTGGAATCGAGGCCACCATGAGGTCTTCCTTCCGTAGTACATCGGGAGAAGATGCACCGGACGCCCCTCGCCACGACCATCGGCCGCTCCCCACACCTGTGGCAGTGAAGACTACATTCTCCCTCAGCCAAGGCGACTCATTCCCTATTGTTCACATATGTCTCCCTAGGAAATAAAGTAACTCCCTTTATTTATGGAAGAGGCATTTTCCCTTAATCCTAGAGAAACTGGGACCGGCTTGCTGACTAGGGCATGAAGTGAACATTTTGAGCTTTGTGATCGATCGACCATTAACAACACGTCTGGGGCGGACGCGTGGATCCGGAGCAGTTAACGCACAGTGCCGTACCCCGGGAGGCGTGTGGGGGACCCGGGCTCCCCACTGCACCCCGCTGCTGCCGGGCGGGTTTCGAAGCTGCCACCAAAAGCAGCGTTTTAAGAGGAAAAACGAGGTATACGATTTTTTTTCCAAAACAATAAACTATCGTTTAGGATTTACCATTCTAAGAAGTCAGATGAGACAAACTTTCCTCGCAGGATGAGGATTTATGTTTGAAGATAATACCGAGAATGATCACAATTCCCTCCAAATCCGAAGATAAGATATGAAAAAAAAAAGTCGTTTGGTTTTTCTGAGCATAAAATCCAAAAGGTAACTAAAATTTTAAATAAGACATTGAAAAATGCAGTTCGCGGAATGTCACCAAAGCCTGTCACAGAGACACACTGGTCAAACTTCGTCCTTACGTTGCCGCTTCTGACCAACGTGCTGTTAAGTGCCGGCCGCCTTTGAAGGTCATTGTCATCCTAAACCCAGCGAGTTCTCAGTGTGTTTCCAATCACTGCGAAATTTTGATTAGCTCGAACAGAGCAATAACGAGAATTATTTTTGACTGGTGTTTTGCTTTTCACGATAAAGTAAATCCACAAATTTACCTGGTCTTCCACCACAAGGAAATACATTGTAAGAAGCTCACGCTAAAATTCTACTTCACATGTCGGGCCGCAGTCAGCTCTCAAAGCCTAAAACATTTACGTCTGCGACGCTGGGTGATCATAACTGAGCATTTCGTAGACCCTGCGAGTCTATAATATTGCCGCGTTTTCTCCAGAAAGACTCTTACCTTCTCCAGACTCTATGGAGTGCCGAGGGCCTTCCGGTCTACACTCTGGGCTCAGTTCTGGCCCGCTAAGTGGCAGAACCGAGTTACTCAGGATGTCACCGCAGGGGCTGAAGCTGAGATTGTCGCCATGGACACCGTCCCCAGGACCACACGGTGTTGTCGTCCACTTTCTCTGAGCGGAAACTCGCAGCTGGAGGGCGGGAGGGAGGCGCCGTGCCCCGGCCTCACCTGCCTCTGTTTCTCATTTCCCAGAGCCGTGGCTGCTCCGGGAGGTTCCGCGATGTCGAGCGATCAAGTTCGAAGCCACGTGGATTCGCAGTGACGGAGTCCAGAGCCTCACCTCGCGTGGGCGCAACTCCCGGCCTCGGTCCCACTCTAAAGGCATGTGACACTGCCAGGTCCGCCTCCTGGGTGCTGCGTCTCAGGACGAGACCGAGGGTCACACGGAGCAGGGTGCTGTGGACACCTGGCCGCAGGTGCACAGCGCAGGGCACGCGCTGAGTGAAGTTCCCTGGGGACGACTCGGCTGCAGTCACTGGTGCCCACCAGTCCCAAACCTCAGCCACCGATGTCACCGAGCCGCTTGTTTCTCTCGTTGTTGCTGCTGAAGGGGGTGGTAGTAGAGACCTTGACCTGACGTTTCGTCTTCGTCCACAAAATGTCATGAATCATTAAACTACTTTTCCAGCGTCCCTTCTCTAGCTAAGCACTTGGCAGGCTTTTAGTTTTTAGGGAGTCGACCCTGAGTTCCTGGCCACCGTTTAATGATCTAGGAGTGAGCACGTGATGGATCTGGGTCGGCGAAAGCCTCGAGGTCTGGAAACGCGGGGTAGAAGAACGGAGACCAGCAGGTCGGGCCGGAAAGAAACGAGGCCAGAGGGCGGGGCTGCCTCCGGGTGCGCGACACCGCGTCGAGCGGGCCGGACTCCGCAGCTGTCACAGCAAACCGCGAGAACACAGCGGCCCCTCAGCACTCTTCCTGTCTATGACATTTCTCTCGTAAAAGACCCGGCCGTCTGCGCATACACGCTCGGTAACACCCACGGTGGCATTTTCTGTCCCCCGACGCTCACGGCGTCCTGGCCTGTGAGTAACCGCTGGCGAGGAGGCCGCCGCCTGCACCAGCGTGTCCCCTGGGAGGGGGAGGATGGGCGCGGGGGGAGGGAGTGGGTGCCAGGAGCTCCGTCTGAGTCCCGAGCTTCTAATTTTGGAGCAGGACATGAGCGGAGAGCAAACCACGGTGGCCGGTTACGAGGCGGCCATCGCGACTCCAGGGACACTTTGCTGAAGTCGCACGGCAGCGGCGGCCGAGTGTCATTTCCTCGCTGGCCTGTGACCGTGCGTCTTGCTTCCCAGGGACAGGTGCAACGAGAGACGACGAAGAAGGGAAGGGAACAGCCTCCGGGGGGAGGAGAAGAGCACGTACGCGAAGTGGCACTGTCGCTGGCGCGCGCTCGCAGGAAGCCGGATGAAGACGGCCGTCCCACAGCGCCTACGGCCTCGCTGTCAACACAGCGGCGAGAGCCGACGTCTTCACCGTGGATCACCGTGCCAGGACTTTTCTGTGTCACCCGAGGATGCAGCACATTCTTCTCACAAGCAATTAGCTGTTCGATAGAATCTTCTCTCGGGTGACCCTTAAAATGACGTAACGAGGAGAAACAACACACACACTGAGTTTCCACCACATCCCAGGACGAGGGGGCCGGGGAAGGGGGTAAGAAACACCCCATCCGCGTCCCTAAATCACAAAGCCTCCCGTGGCCCCAGGACGGCGCACCTGTTCACTCCGTCCGGCTCTGGGGTCCTGGCCCACGCCCGCCTGTCTAGGGCGAGGCGAGTTCGGGGAAACGGAAGCTGGTGAATT
>NW_024354504.1:1808233-1889968 GCF_902729225.1 Pteropus medius | reverse complement strand
TAAAATTCTACTTCACATGTCGGGCCGCAGTCAGCTCTCAAAGCCTAAAACATTTACGTCTGCGACGCTGGGTGATCATAACTGAGCATTTCGTAGACCCTGCGAGTCTATAATACTGCTGCGTTTTTTCCAGAAAGACTCTTACCTTCTCCAGACTCTATGTAGTGCCGAGGGCCTTCCGGTCTACACTCTGGGCTCAGTTCTGGCCCGCTAAGTGGCAGAACCGAGTTACTCAGGATGTCACCGCAGGGGCTGAAGCTGAGATTGTCGCCATGGCCACCGTCCCCAGGGCCACACGGTGTTGTCCACTTTCTCTGAGCGGAAACTCGCAGCAGGAGGGCGGGAGGGAGGCGCCCCCCCCCGGCCTCACCTGCCTCTGTTTCTCGTTTCCCAGAGCTGCCCCGAGGCGTAGGCGTTGCTCCCGCCTAAACGAGGCTGTGGCTGCTCCGGGAAGTTCCGCGATGTCGAGCCATCAAATTCGAAGCCACGCGGATTCGCAGTGACGGAGTCCAGAGCCTCACCTCGCGTGCGTGCAACTCCCGGCCTCGGTCCCGCTCTAAAGGCACGTGACACTGCCAGGTCCGCCTCCTGGGTGCTGCATCTCGGGACGAGACTGAGGGTCACACGGAGCAGGGTGCTGTGGACACCTGGCCGCAGGTGCACAGCAAGGGGCACGTGCTAAGCGAAGGCCCTGGGGACGACTCGGCTGCAGTCAGTGGTGCCCACCAGTCCCAAACCTCAGCCACCGATGTCACCGAGCCGCTCGTTTCTCTTGTTGTTGCTGCTGAAGGGGGTGGTAGTAGAGACCTTGACCTGACGTTTTGTCTTCGTCCACAAAATGTCATGAATCATGAAACTACTTTCCAGCGTCCCTTCTCTAGCTAAGCACTTGGCAGGCTTTTGGTTTTTAGGGAGACGACCCTGAGTTCCTGGCCACCGTTTAATGATCTAGGAGTGAGCACGCGATGGATCTGGGTCGGCGAAAGCCTCGAGGTCTGGAAACGCGGGGTAGAAGAATGGAGACCAGCAGGTCGGGCCGGAAAGAAATGAGGCCAGAGGGCGGGGCTGCCTCCGGGTGCGCGACACCGCGTCGAGCGGGCCGGACTCTGCAGCTGTCACAGTAAACCGCGAGAACACGGCGGCCCCTCAGCACTCTCCTGTCTATGACATTTCTCTCGTAAAAGACCCGGCCATCTGCGCATACACGCTCGGTAACACCCACGGTGGCATTTTCTGTCCCCCGACGCTCACGGCGTCCTGGCCTGTGAGTAACCGCTGGCGAGGAGGCCGCCGCCTGCACCAGCGTGTCCCCTGGGAGGGGGGCGTGGGCGCGGGGGGAGGGAGTGGGTGCCAGGAGCTCCGTCTGCGTCCCGAGCTTCTAATTTTGGAGCAGGACATGAGCGGAGAGCAAACCACGGTGGCCGGTTACGAGGCGGCCATCGCGACTCCAGGGACACTTGGCTGAAGTCGCACGGCAGCGGCGGCCGAGTGTCATTTCCTCGCTGGCCTGTGACCGTGCGTCTTGCTTCCCAGGGACAGGTGCAACGAGAGACGACGAAGAAGGGAAGGGAACAGCCTCCGGGGGGAGGAGAGGAGCACGTACGCGAAGTGGCACTGTCGCCGGCGCGCGCTCGCAGGAAGCCGGACGAAGACGGCCGTCCCAGAGCGCCTACGGCCTCGCTGTCAACACAGCGGCGAGAGCCGACGTCTTCACCGTGGATCACCGTGCCAAGACTTTTCTGTGTCACCCGAGGATGCAACACATTCTTCTCACAAGCAATTAGCTGTTCGATAGAATCTTCTCTCGGGTGACCCTTAAAATGACGTAACGAGGAGAAACAACACACACACTGAGTTTCCACCACATCCCAGGACGAGGGGGCCGGGGAAGCGGGTAAGAAACACCCCATCCGCGTCCCTAAATCACAAAGCCTCCCGTGGCCCCAGGACGGCGCACCTGTTCACTCCGTCCGGCTCTGGGGTCCTGGCCCACGCCCACCTGTCTGGGGCAAGGCGAGTTCGGGGAAACGGAAGCTGGTGAATTTGCAGGGCAGTGATGGGTGAGCCGGAGGGGGGTTTCGGAGAGGGGCATTTTGGAGAGGGCGGTACACGCCTGGCACACACCTGTCTGGCGCGGGACACACCTGGTCTTCCCAGGGCGGTCCTGGGCAACAGGAAGGTGTGCCCGGAGCTCTGGTCAGGCGCCCCCTGCTGGGTGAATTTTGCAGCGAGACTTTATTTGGGGTTAACCTGCTACTGTTGGAGCAAGCTTATTTATCACTAAGGTTTCTTTTCTTTTTTTTGAGACTTTTAAGAGATGATAACACTTGGCAGATGATCTCAGAGGGGCAACAGCGAACAGGAGGAAAGATTATTTCACGAGTTGACAGGCCCCTACTTTGGGGCATGTAGAGATCGATGCCAAAGACTTTAATTGAACAAAACACATCACAAGAAAAAGATCCCAATCATTGCACATGTATCAGCAGGTGCCACCCTAAAGCAACCGACGTCACTTAGTCTCCACTTGGTAAAGTGGCTGAGAGATGTGCTGTGTTCAGGACGTTAGTGTCACACACACACACACACACACACACTCACACACACAGAGTAACTGTGCATACATCTTAGGCAGCATTTCCCCATTCCAGACGCTTGGAAGAACCAGTAGCTCATCGTGCTGATTAATGTCAAGGTCAGCAGCTTAACCCCTGTAGGAGGGGTGGCGGTTTCGCAGCGAGGAACTGTGGGCCACGCTTACCCAGCCTCGTCCCTGCTGAGCCCCACAGAACTCGGGTTTGCACTGTGACCAGTTATCCTGTGGTCTCGTAGGTCCTCAGAAGGAAGAATAATGCTGCCACCGTCACCAGCACCACCACCTGAAGCAAATCTCGTATGTCACCTTATTGTCGTAATCATCACCTCCGCCCCCATAGTGCTTGTGTTAACAGCTAGTATAGCTCATTTCGGGAATGGTTTGCATGCATAATTTACTCCTCCAACAACCTTAGAAAGCCCAGCTTTACTATTTCAATTATTGTTAGTAATTCACTTTTTATGTGAGAAAATTCAAGTTCAGACAGATTACCTTGCCTAAAGTCACCCAGCTTTTTAGTGATACAGCCAGAGTTTGGACCAAAAATGTACATTTATTCCTGCTTTTGTCCTAACATTTAACACGTCCATCGAGTGCCTCCGACATGGCAGGCACCGCCTTAGAAGCTAGATCCGTGAATGACCAAAGCCGGGCAAAGCTCCACGCTGGTCGAGCCTGCATTTTCGTAGATAGAAAAGGCTGATGCACGATGTGCTGTGTCACGTGAGAAGTTCCAAGGAGGTCGAGGAGCAGGGGAGGAGCCGAGGCCCTCGGGCGCACGTGCTGCCCTTCCACGCCTGTCCTTCCCGCCCTGTGCCATGTGACGCAGCTCCAGCGACCACCGAGCGGCTCCCGCAGCTCAGCTCCCGCGTCGAAACGCTGTCCTTCTGTCGAAGGACGGCCAGCTCCGTCTTTACATGGAAACCCCTGTCACTTGTCAAGGCACATTCGAGTGTCATCTGCCCCGTAAAGCCTCCCTCTGCGGCATCTCGCCTGCCTTGGGCGAGCGTCCGCGGCCGCCTTCCCGCCTTCCCTGAGCCATCACTGCGTTCCGCGTGTGCTGCCACCGCAGAGTGGATTCCACCCTCCTCCAAGGCATCGTCCCCGCCTCACGCTTCCCTCCTCCGTGGCAAACTCACCCACGCTCCCAGGAGCAAACCAAACGGATCACAGTATTAAACTCAATGTATTTAGTGTGCTGTCCACACTCGACTTTAAATGACTTTCGGCTCATCTCATACAGTCACATACGTGTGCGGCAGTGCAGGATATTAAAGGTGATGCGAGCCGTAGGTCAGCGATGGGGCCACCTTCGCCATTGTCGATACCACAAGTGTGGTCTCTGATGTGTGAGTTACCTCTCTGAGTCCTAGTTTTTAAGTAATAATAGAGACGTTATTATTCGCCTTTTAGTTTAATTCTTGTGCTACCACTTATCTGTGTGAAGCTCTGATTCCTTGGATTAATATTTGGTTAAGAATAAAGCCTTACTATTTGAGACAGAGACTCCGATTATGTAACATACAAGAAAGCGTGCTTTAAAAGGCAGCAAGCCACATACAAATCAGCTGCGTTTATCTTGATAAGGTTACCCCAAAGCTCTGTATTGCTTTTACCTCCTAGAGGCATGTTACTATTTCTGGCGAATATTGCATCTGAAGCAACCCTTTCCAACGGTAGATAACAGCATTTCCATGGAGCAGGCAAGACATGATCGCACACAGGAGTCGTCAGGGAAGTCTGAGCGTGCTTAAAATGAAGCGAAGTTTGCACGTTCCGTTATTATTTCTTTTAGAACACGTTTTTAAAGTCAATTTTCCTCACCGTCAGGATCGGTACACATTGAGTTGATTGTCAGAGGAAGACAGCACAATTTCTGAAAATTGCAGGGGACGGAAACTGTGACTGAACAGAATGGAAACTAGCATGAAATTAACACAAAATTCAAAATCGGGATATTTGGGCCCCGGTAAAGCAATCCTCTGAGCAAAGCATATCGTGAGTTAGGAAACTGGACCACTTGTCGGTTCGTGGTAGTTGCATCTGTGATAGAAAGAGTTTCCTAGTAAACAGCAGATTACAGAAATAGACCAAGAGTCGCAAAACCAGTGTCTGCAGCAACTTCTTATATCACTGTGATTATTTCACATGTAACTTCTTAGGCAAACATGCATCAGTGTTTACGTGCAGCTATGCGTTTTTAACAAAATTATGAAGGAAAATGTGTATTTTGAAAAAATAATTTTAAAATTACTCGAGTTAAACTTGATCATCGAAAATATCGAAAAATGAAAAGAACTATGCTACAAATAGCAGGAATCTTAAGACATTTTAAATACGTCTTTTTTATAAAATGAAAACATACGCTGTATAATTTTGAAACTGTGATTTCTTTTCCCTCTACTATGAACCATGGCTGCTTTCCACGTCAAACATAAACTTTTTAAAGCTACTTAATGGCGACTCAGCATTGCCTCCCACCTGGAGAGTGTTTGGGAGGTCTCGTCTAACTTTTACTGTTCTTGTTATTAATAGTCTTCTGACTCAAGTTTTCTACACAATCTTACATTTCTCCCCTTCATGAATTTTAACGTAGAGTGGACGTATCAAAGAATAGGCGCATCTGAATGAATTTGGATACAAATTTCTGAGCGACTCCGAAGGAAGTGTTTACACGGGAATCTGAATCCACTCTTCGTCTCTGCCAATATTGAGTGTTGTTCTTTTCTGTCTAGTGTCCATTTAAGTAGTTGAAAAACATCTCTTTTTGTATTTTTAATGATTGTTTGGCAATATAATTATTGATCACGTGCGTGGCCATGGGGAATTCCTTACTTATAATTCTGGAGTGCTTCAGGGGGGCAATGGATTGCGAAATAAGGAATACGACGCTATTCATTATATTTTTCTGATTAATTTAGCCGTGGAGACCGACCTTAAGGGAAGCCAGCTGGGCACGCAGCATAAGCCACTGTAACATCCTGCTCCGTGCATCGCTCTGCGGTCTTGGCTCCCAGTGACGCTCACAGGTGTTCGTGGCGCTCTGTGAACAGGTGTAACGCTCCCGGAGTCGTGACCCTGTGGTCCTGCGATTGTCAGGGGGTGACAGCCTGCGTCCAATGGCACTCACTCCGATAACACGCCTGTTCCTTTAAGGGATGCTGAAAGCCTTGGATTTCCTCGGATGCTGTAAGCAGCCTCGACGTCACATGCCCAGGGTTGCCCGAGCCCCATCCTTGCCGAAAGTGGCTTCCCAAGATGTCTTTGGTCTTTTCGTCAGGATGTCCATACTTTTATTGGCTTAGAAGAATTCTATATATTTTAGAGATATTTAAAAGTTGTTTATCGCATACTGTACACATTTTCCAGTCCATTTGCCTTTAACATCGATAAGGTGGGCTTTGCCATCTGAACTTCATAATTTGACACACGTGAAAGTATTAAGCTTTTCCTTCGTAGTTTCTGCTTTAGAGTTATATCCAGAAATCTCTTCCTTCCCCGAGGTTAAATAAATCTCCACTTACATTGCAAACCCAATTAACGGTTTCTTGTTTCATACATTTAGATCTGTAGTTCATCTCTAAATAATTTAACAAAATGGTACAAGTTCAGAATCTAACTTATTTTTCACAGATTGAGGTCATTCATATTTTTCTATTGGTTTGAGAGACTTTATTACATATTAAATTCCTCTGGACAGATGGACGGCTTTGGGGCATTCTAGCCCCTCTTCGATCTGCTCTTCTCTTGGCATACCATCATTGACGGACAGTGGGCAAGTCATGAGGCATATCAGTACTATGGGATATTATTCTGCAATTTAAAAAATGAGGACAGATACATGCTGCGACATGAAAGAACCTCAAAAACATTATGCTGAATGAAAGAAGCCAGTCACAGAAGGCTACAGAGTGTACGATACCACTTAAATGAAATGCCCTGTGTGCGCATATACGGACTCGAAATGTTCATTAGCGGTTGCCTAGAGCTCAGAGTTTGCAGGGATTGGGAGGGTCTGCTTATGGCACACAGTTTCCTTTCTGGAGTAAAGAAAAAGTTCTAAAATTAGTGGTGATGACTGCACAACCCTGTAAACACACTAAAAATCATTGCATACTTTAAGAGGGTGAATCGCAAGGTGTAGGAAGTATGTCCAATAAAGTTGTGTTTTCACAAAAAGAATGTTTGCTGATTTTACCAATATACTTTTGGTACCTCGTTGACCTTCTTAATGGTTCTATGTGTTGAATTAGGCTTGTATTCTTGTACTAAATCTTAGTTGGCCATATTATGTTAATCTTCTCAGTATTTGTTAATTTTTTATGACTGTATCCATATTAAGTTAGATCGGTGTACTATTTGTCACATTTTATTATGGTTCATAAAACAAATTGAGGCGAGGTCTAATTTTTTCAGTGCTCTGCATTATTTTGAAATAGAGTGTGAATTATGTGTTCAATAAAGTTTTATTGGAATTAACCCATAATTCTGTATGTACACGCATATTTTTGAAGTCCTTTTTTGCAAACTTTAAAAATGATTTCTATGCTATGGCCACATTTAATATTTAAAATGTTTCTTGTGTCAAGTCCCATTAATTTAAATTTATCTGAGAAAATAAATATTTAAAATTTGTTAACATTGACCTATGCATGCCACTCTTTCGAAATTATTAATTGTCCCTGTAATTTAGAATATTTATCCTTAACTTCAATACGGTGTACTGGTACTTTTTTTGTTCTTGTTAGAGAGTCATTTATTTTGTTAAAAATTTCCAAAATCATTTGGGATTTGTCAGTTTACTAACTGTCTTATAACTTGCTAATTTATCCTTATCTATTTAAAAATGTGTTAGTCTTTGTTTAACGCTTGAATTAACTGTTTCTTAATATCTTTCTAAGATGACCTTATAAGTGATAAAATAAATTCATTTCAATATAGCTTGATAAGTAAGACCCGTGTGTGCTTCTGCAAAAGCACCCCCGCCCCCCGCATTCCGTACGGTAGAACATTCCCGTCACACACAGAGTGCGTCTGTTATTTCTCCTTCCAGGTAGTCTCACTCCACCACATCCGGGGCACAGCTGAATTTTTTCTCGTTCGTATAGAGTAGACTTATATTTTATGGAGTTTTCATGTAAGTTAAATTGTACAGTAGGCATTTCTTATGTCGGGGTATTTTTGGCCCCTCTTTTCTGTCAGCGCACCCAGAAAATACCTCAACAGCAGAAACAGCAACGCAGCCCCGGGGTGGATTGCACTGACCCCCTTTCCTCCAGGACCACGGTCCCGTGTTGCCTCTTGTCCAGCCTCGGAGAAGAGTTGTGTGTCGCAACTTTCCGGTTTTCTAGATCTCTTCTGGAGAGAAGACAATTCAGAAAAATCCTGACCTCGTCTAGTCAGATGTAAAAGTCCTTTCTTCTTTGTGAGGAAGTCTATGTATGTTTATCCAGTAAAGTTTCTGAAATTAATTAGTATTATTACCTTTATTGTCATTAGTACAGCTGCTATATGGTTACAAACTCACATATGTAACGATTATTTATAACAAAAGGGAATAACATCTATATGGTAAAATATCAGCCATCTACTCTATGTCATTGGCATAGATAAATTAATTATAAGTTAGTATAAATTAATTATAAGGAAACCTGTAATTAATTAGATGACGGAGGATACGGATGAGATGGTAATCAGTGATTAGGAATTCGTCTCCCTTTCCTGGCCTGTCATTTCAGTATACGTCACCTAGGAGCACTGATGCCCCCAGACCAGCTGTCATGGATGGAAAGAGGAACTTACGCTTAAAGTCACCGATCCTACTCAGCTCGTGGAAGGGCCAGACTTCGGGCAGGCTGACGCGAAGGCCCCCGCGACTCTCAGCCCCAGGCTCCAGCCCCGACGCCGCTTCTTCAAGGCGGTTTTTGTAGTCATCTCGGTAGGTGTTTCTGAGCATCTCTTTCTAAAACCACATTACGAAGGAAACAAATGGACGGACACATAACGTCACATGGGAACCTGTTTAACGCAGCCATGTTTATCACTGCAATAAAATAAAGCCAGGTCGAATTTCCATGTGGAGAGGCTGAGTTAAATACTTCACGCTATGTGTATCAAACGGCATATGAGTCTGTGATTTAAACTCGGAATAACAATCATCATTTAATACGCACGATTATCCATTCTGTACTGAGTGGAAAATTAAGCAGGTTGACAAAGAGTATTTATCTTATTCTCCTTTAAATTAAAAAAAAAAAATTAAAGATAGTGTGTCAACATGTCAATAATAGTTTATATATTATTTGCATTATTTTAATACTTTGCTACTCTGCATGTTTTTCCACTAACAGTGTTCTACATTCAAACTCAAATAACAATCAATTCACTTAGATCTGGGGGCGAAAATATCACCCAAAACACACTATTCTACGGAGCGGATAATAAAACATCATGGCACCCGTAGAACCTGGCCCGGAACCTCCAGGCCTGACCAGCTCTCCCTCACTGTCAGCCACGGTTCTAACGTAACCGCCCCCTTTTGATGGCACCACAGCTTTGCTTCCTGAAGACACCTGCGAAGACCCTTTTGAACACAAAGCAGTCAGTCGATACTATTTAAAAATATACTCACGGTTGCCTTCAAAGAAAATTTTATATTATTTATTCAATACGCCAAATAACTTACTTCATCGTAGTCGCCGGAGATGAAAGATTTTCCAGTACGTCGGTTCTCGCGCTCCCGACATCAGCACGTAAACGACGTGGGCCCAGCGTGTGTGCGTTTCTGACGGTGCCTCGCAGCGCCAGCTGCAACACGCTTCGAGTCCGTTATCTCCATGCTAAGAATGATGAAATGAAAGGGGCTCTTCAAGATGCAGGAGTCTCTTCTGAGGGATGCATTTCTCATGTCTAAAAGAAAATACCGATTTTTGAATTTCAAAGTTCAAGCAGAGCGGCCCTTGGTGCGGAACGCGACGGTTTTCAAGTGCGCCGATGCACGCGTCCTGCCCTGTCCGTCCAGGACACACCCTTCTGGAGGACCTTCCTGGGGAGACAGTTGAACCTGTTCGGGACCTTCGCCTCTCCGATCACTGCGTCCTTTGCCGGGTCGTGTGTGCGTGTGCCACCCAGCCGCAGGCGAGGACACCGCGTTCCGTGAGGCCTCGGGCACGTACATCTCCCCTCCATCCTTGATGACATATTCTCATCTTGCATGAAATGTTTCCAACTAATAGTGTCCCGAGCATCTCTCAGCTAGCTCCGTGGTCCTTACGGTCACCATTCGCCCGCTGTTTCTCAAACACCTGATGCAGGCAACCTGTCGGCAGCTTCCTTTCCCTAATGTGTCGGCCCAGCTCATCCTCACCGAAGCGTCTAACAGTTACACTTCAGCTCGTGCTTGGGACAATCTGCGTTCCGTCTGCTGCCAGCGGCGGGCTCCCTACTGCTAACCGTCCACCAGGGAACCCGGCTCTAGAATCCAGTTGTCTTGTCTGCTTTCTTAGATCACCGTTGTTGAATGATGCTGTATCAGTTCCCGTGGCTCTTTGCTATAGCAAAGAGCACTAAACTGGACCGCTTAAAACAACAGAAATCTGTTCTCTCACAGTTCTGGAAGCTGCGAATCCAAAATTAAGGTGTCATCAGGTCCACGCTCCTTCTGAAACTGACAAGAATTGGTCCTTGCTTCTTCGTAGCGCGTGGCGATGACTGTCCATCCTCGGTGATCTCTGACTTGTAGCCGCCTCAGTCCAAACTCTGCGTCGCTCATCACGTGGTGTTCTCGCTGTAAGTCTGTCTTCCCGTGACTTCCGCTTCTTATAAGAACACCAGTTACATGCCTTAAGGGTCATCACGATGACCTCTTAATGATATCTGCAAAGACGCTGTTCCCAAAAAAAGCCACATTTAGAGGTACAGTGGTTAGGACTTCACCGTATCTTTTGGAGAGACACAGAGCAACCCATGACAGATGGTCCTCTAGAAGGCAGACTCTAAGATGAGAAGTTCCTTTGCGGGGGTTGGGGGGGGACTTGGGAGTCACAGGAGCCGGAGGAAGGGAACTCAGGGCTGCAGAGGGCACTGATACAGCCCTGATGAACGCCTCAGCCCACCTGACAGAGCTCTCACTCTGAGGTGATCCCTCGGATTGTCCCAAACTGGAACAAGGGAGCTGGGAAATTATGTCACTTACATGGACCACAGGAATGGCTCACTGCTGCCGAGACCTGTCAGCTGGCAAAACACCAGGAGGCGGGAGACGAGCTCTTTCACTGCTGAAGGTCTGAGGCAGATGCGGGAGTGGCTTTCAGCGACACCTGCGGCCTTTCACAAGGCGCGCATCTCCTTCATGCATCCCTCCTTCCCGAGCCGCCGATTGTCATGAGAGCGCAGGAACTCACTCCGGAGACCAGTTAGAAACAGCGATAGCCAAAACACGACCCGAAGTATTACATAAAAATGCAAACTTTGATACTGAACAAAATCGTGTTTAATACTGATTGCCGAGTCATCCATCGGTCTTCGAAAAAAATGGACGAGTGAATTAACGAAATAAAAACTGCACATAAAATATTTCAAAAGATCTCACGTGAGAGGCGAACATCAACGGGCTTTTCCGTAGCAAGAATTTTGGAAACCGCTGCCGTGCGTGTCCGCAAACCCGCCCACGCCTGCCTCGGCTGCGCTTCGTCCTTGCTCTGATCGGAGACCAACCTCTGCACGAGGGCGGAGGACAGCCAGCCGCCCGGGTCCCTCCGTAAGGTCCTCGCAGCGGGTCCGTCCTCGTGAGGCCGTGCACACGCTCTGGCATTCCCCGAACGGCGCTCCCGTGACGTCGCGGCGTCACCCACTGCGGGTAAACGTGCCCGGCCCCCAGGGTCCACCGTGCGGCCTCCCCTGCTCCTCTCTGTCACGTGCTTCTCCAGCGGATGTTCCTCTCACTCTATTTCTTTATTTCCCTCTTACCGTTGCTTCGGCCCGGTCTACTCACTGGCCTGGCTTTTGACAAAGCCACTAGACCGTCACATGTCCAATGCAATAAGTGGCATTTTAGAACGCTTAATTTCTTCTTATTCATCTATTCCCTCAGGAGTTTTTGACACAGTCATGGTTTCGTGTCTTGGTTTTGCTTCCTGCTGATTTGCCTCATCCTCTGCCAATAACACCGGCCTCAGACCTCAGATCGGCGGCTCTAACTCCGCCCCGCGTTTGGAGTCGCTTCTGAACACCCGCCCTCCTTCCCGTCGAAAGTCCCGTTGGCCACGCCTTCCCGGAGCTCCAATGCATCTGTCTCGAATTTCATAGCCGCCCATCTGATTCAAAATTCTTAACAAAACTGGCTTCCAGTTCGTTTGCACACAGAAAACTTGTCGCAAGCCCCGGGATGCACGCGTGACCGGGCCCCAGAATCCCTCGCCCGCCTTCGTCTCCTCCGAAATGGGACTCGGCCCCCGGCCTGGGGGCTCGGCTGCCCGTGGTGCCGGTAGCTAGAAGCCTCAGCTGTCATCTCAAACATCGCCGTCACAGCGACACCACGTGCCACCTGCACCCTGGTTTCCCCTCGTGGCGCCCTGTTTTCTTCCCCACAGTCCAGACTACACGTGTTTATGGTTTTATCGTACTGGCAAACTCTGTCTCAGAGGGCAGGAATCTCATCCATTCTTGTCTCTACAGTGCAAACAAGGGCCTGGTACATAAGGACTTCTTGATGTGTATTTGTTCAATGAATGCAAAGCGAGTCCTTGGTCTCCATCGTCCAGGGTCCCTGGGCGTTCTCTGTCTCATCTGGACTCGCATCAGTTTTTCCTACATCCGTTACTGCACGCGATCAGCTTTAGCTTGAACGGAGGTGGAGTCGGTACGTTATCCATGTTACAGATGAGAGAAATATTTAGGCGTTGAAAACGTTCTTCTAAGCTACGTCTACGCCAGAGGTTTCCCATTTAACCCCCTTACAGATAAAACACACTAGGGAGGGGCCCCGATCTGTGAGGGTCTGGCCATCACTGTTCACTGAGCCCTTGTAGAAACTGTGTCATTTAGTATCAAGGATCAGGCTGAGGTTAAGGGCACTTCCTTGTCCCTAGCGCTTCCCTTAACGCACTGCGAGGCCGAGGCCCGCGCCTCTGAAATACCCCCTATAAAACCACGTGGCGCGTGCCGCACACGCCGACGGCTGCTCCCGGAGCGAGGCGCGTGGTCTCGGGGGCGGGCTGCAGAGTCATCACAGAGGTGACCAGTCTTTGCCACACAGCTGGAAAGAGTCACACAAACAGTATCACACGTGAGCTCCTAAACTGAGGTAGGCCTACGGAAAATCAGGAAAAAAAAAAAAGAAAATGTTGCAACGATAAATCTTTGTAAGGGAAAAAAAAAAAACATGCACTTTATCCTAATCGTCTCCAAAATTATGCAACCAAGGGAAAGGAGCTTGTCAAACGCCTTTCTAATTAAATTTATCCATTTGTTTCTCTTCAAAAATGGCCACACGCGCCATCTGCTAGTGCAAAATGCTTGGGCTTCCCAGCCAATATTCTCATGCTAAGCTGTTCTCCTGAGCCGAGGGGCACAGAGCTCTGCGCTTGACAAGCGGCTCCCTAAAAGGAGTTAAAAGAACTCGCGTTTGTGCTTGAGTTCGTCATCTACGTTTTTATGACACGAAGGTGGAACATTGCAGGGAAGCTAAGTCATGAGCGGGTCCGAGCTACAGGCACAGCCCTGGGGGGTTGGGGGCATTTTTAGTGGGGTGGTAATTCGGCTGAGGCAGCTCACATTAAATCAGCCACCCGCACCGGGCTCAGATGCTCGCGTGCGTTTTCCGTGGCACCGTGTTCAACCCGTGTGCCAGCTTCCTCGTCCCCAGCTGCTGGCTTCGCTGCGTAAGGGGTGTGACCCTTCCCCGTGACCCACGCCAACACCCGTGTCACCCCCATGCAGTCTTCTTCCCAGCGCAGGCGAATCCTCCCATGGGGACCCGCAGCCCGCCCCGCCTGAGGATGACGTCACGCCCTCCCCTCACGCTCAGCTTTCAACTCAGTCCGCACACACCCACCCCGGCCGGGGTCCTCCCTCCTCAGGCCTCTCACAGAAGCTCGACTCCCCTTCCGCGGGATCCCGAGTCTCCTTACGTTAACCACTCACCCTTCACTAACTCATGCACCTTCCACGATGGTTTTAGTATTTTTTCCCACGTTTGTGTCGGAGTGTGATTTTTTTAAATAAATATACAACTCTATAGTATTTCGTTGGGCAAAATGAAACTATTCATTTTATTGTTATTAATTTTATAAGTAATAAAGTCCGTATTAAGTGCTCGATAATTTGGCCGGAAAATCATTCTTGTTCTTAGTGGATGCTGTAGGATAAAAGTCAGGCCATTTTCTGGGTGAGTTATGTATCGTATTATTCGATTCCGCAAACTCACGTGAAAACACTCCCTTTTGTGCCTAAGTGGCAGAGCACACCCAGCTCAGTGAAGTCCCCTTCCCACACCCTGCCCTCACAAGTTAAATACCACATGCATACTGAGAAAATAAAACCTCACCCCTCGACCGAGTCCCTTGTATTTCTGTGTTTTGATAGTGTCATTTTATCTGATAATTGTTGGAAGAGGTAAAAAGTTTACCTCCTATGAACGCCAGAAAGGTCACGGATAGCTGTGTGGTCCGAGGCAAACCTTTCGTCTGAAGGGCAGGGGACAGCTGAAGACCGTGAAAGGACCCATATTTCCAAAAACCCATTGCTAGCTTCACGCATATATGCATTGCTGTGATTCCACAAACCACTTTAGTATCTGGATTAATTGAAGACAGATGGATTCTCCTGTCTGCCTCTCCATTAAATTCGGTTTTATATGTTTTGTTTGAAACATTTATAAAAAATCTGGCCCCACATAAATGTCTAATGGAACAAAAGAAGAGCATTTTCATGGCCTTTTCAGATAACTGAGGATACTCTTCTTTAATACTATACCAAAACTCAACAAGGGGGAGTTGGTAAGGTTAGACTAAGCGGAGTCTGAAATTATACCAAAAAACTTGCACAACCCGCTGAACTACCTTGCATTTTGCATGGATCTTCACCTTATTTTGGATTATTAGGGCACAATTTATCCGATTGTCTCATGTTTTCGCGAAAGCTCAAGGTTTACCACGACAGCGAGTGCTTCCTGTTCTTTTCCTTGAAGACGGAAGCCTTGCTTTATGCGTTTTCAAGATTCGTTTGTCATATACTCAGCTCCCAATAGCCGCCATTTGTCTCTTTTATTCATTCTTTCCAATTACCATTGCGTTGCACGAGAGAAGAGGTTCGTGCAGCTTGACACTCGGTCCCACGGTGCCTTCCGCGAGGCAGCCGTCGCGTCTCACTGGGCAGCAGGAGTGTGAAGGCGCGTTTCTCGCCTCATCCCATCGACTGCCAAAGCGACACGTCCACGGCACTGAGATTGAATAGCGCGGTCCTTGTCCCTGCTTCGTCCCTGAGGGTCGTAAGTGCAGCCGGCTTCCCTTTTTCTCGCCTGGCGTGTGACGGTGAAGGACGCAGCACCTGCCGTTCGCCGTGGTGCCTCGGCCTTGACCCCCGGGGCAGCAGAGGCCTTCCACGCGGCCAGGGCAGATGGGCGCGAGCCTTACGATGACATATTCTGTACCTCACGGGCCCTTGCAAGTTTCTCGGGGACCGCTCCCCGAGATGGGACAGATTCCTGACACCACACCCCCCTCACCTTTCACTTCAGGCATAGTCAAGGAAACACAACACAGGTTATTCTCAAGATGACATCATCTTCTTTTCCTTAGGTTAAGCCAGCAGTGAGGTTTATTTCCTTGGTAAGAGGCAAAGTTGGCCAATTCTGAAAACTTTATCCTTCCCGGCTTCTTTCCGAGGCTCAGCTGGGTCTCAGTTCATCATCGTAAAATCATTTAAATAGTACAGGGTCAGAAGACTGATGCGAGCTCGGAGACTCTGATTTTTGCTGTCCTTGTTATTTTTGTTGTTTTCCAATGGAGATGCTTTTGTAAAACTAAATGAACTTTTTACGTAAAAAGTCCTGTAGATTACACCACTGTAGAGTGATCTGCCTCCCACGGCACAGCTCAGTAAAATCGATCGATAGATAAAGAAGAATAGTGACTAAAAGGAGAAACTTCTAGAAATGAGGGTAATGCAAAGGAAGCGTAAAGGGCTTTTATCAATATGCATTTGTTCTGGCGAAACATTATTATTTTTCAGATCAGCGAGGACACCAAATGCACACACATACGCACATATGCACGCACGCCATACACGCGCCACATTTCTGCACACGCACGCACAGCCACATGCAGAGCAAAGTTTCAAGTCTCTTTTCTATCAGATGCCAGTTGTGCAAAGATAGGCAACTGAGTCTCATATAATTTACTTCCATGCGCCAGAAAGTGCCCACACTAATAAAAAAGCCGGAAAGATTGAGTCCAGTAAGATACGCAAACACCAGCGCGGTAGCGTCAGACCGAGCTCATTTACTGCCATGATGACGCCGGCTATGACGACGACTCAGTGCCTCCCAACGTGGTAACTGCGGAGCGCGCGTTTAAGCTGTGTTTCTCATCCCGTCGGTAGTCACCCCGTTCCCTCCCCGCCCCTGTCTGATTTCATTGCGACTAATCAATCACATTGTGAAGACGGTTGGTGGGAACCAGGGAACAGATCGGAATCTTGGCAATATGTGTACAAGACCGAGCTGCCCAGACACAGCAAAGGGGCGATATTCCTCCAAATCCGAAAAACGATGATGCGTTCATGTGGCGATGGCAGCAATCACAATTTTACTATGATTATTGACTATTTAAAAGAACACTTAATAAGAGTTTAAATGAACCTTTTCTTGACACGACGTCAAAATGTTCTAGCAAGTTCTAAGCATCCGTGTCTTTACATGTGCAGCGTGCTAGAAATACTAGAGTGTCAGAAAGAACTTCAGCCGACCGATCCTGCTGGAAGAAACAGCGCTGACCTTAGCAGTTCCCCAAAGGCTCTGTTTCTGGGAGGCAGGCAGCCCAGGGAGCCCCTTAAGCAGCACAAACGCAGGCAGAACTAGAGATTAGTGACACGCTTGTCCTTCTAGGATGTTATAGACAGACAAGAGTTTGCATCTGTGGGACTGATCACTGACCCAAAATGGTTTGGAAAGGAATGTGTAATGCATTTTATTGCAGGATTATAAAACATTCACGTATTTGCTGGATCTCTGTCAGCAAAATTGGTGTACCGTTTCAAGAACCTTCCTTTACCCGATGTGTTAACAAGCGTGATCAGAACCAGCTGGGCCTCTCCTTTAGTAGGGTCAAGGGGGGCCTCAGACAGTCACATGCCAGATAATTCTGGTGCCAAATACCTACGTGGACACTCAGGTCGGTGTTTCTCTGCTTCTTTGGAAGATGCGTTATTTGAGAGCTTATTGGTGACCAGAGTCAATTATTTGTCTTTACGTGGAGAGAGGACATATAAAATCCTACTTCTTGGTCACTGTCGTCTCACAAATTCTTCCTGCAGAGCTATTTAATAGTTGTTAAACCAAATACATTTTTATGACCTCTGGGATGCTGATAGATAGAGTTCTAACTTGATGGTCAGCCTCACCTACTAGGGGAAGGGTGATGCGTAAGTGATTAGGACCACAGGATCCAGAATCAACGTGTTGGAATCACGCCTCACCTGCACTCTTTTCTAGATGGGCAAATTACCAAACTCCGTTGAGTTCCAGTTTTCTGATCTGTAGTTCAGGAACACTCACATCACCTTCCTCGGAGGTGACGGGCGTTAAGTAAGATACTGGCGTAATGTCCCAGCACGTAGTAAGTGATCGATATATTTATACCATTATTATCACTGCTTATATCTATATAAGTTTGTGAAACTTCACCCTAAAATTCATTCGATACATTTCCATTTCCCATTTGGTAAATTCCAGACGCTCTCTAGTTTCTAGGATTACAACAGCTGATGGGACATAACACGCCTTCTCGGCGAGTTCGCACGTGTCCAGAAGGGCAGACAGAGAACAGAAAATGGGGAGAGGTGTCTATAATATGATGCTAAAAGTAATACACGCAGCCAAGGGAAAAGAGCAGAGTATGGCAGATAAGGAGAGGCCAGGGGTTCTGTTTCAGAAGGTTCTTCAGGGAAATCTTCCCTGCCGAAGTAATACTTGAGTGGAAGACTAACTGATTCTGCTGGCTACTCAGATAGTTCCGTGAAAACGCCACGTGTTCACACGCAAGAGCGTGCCTCCGTCTCATCCATCAACTCAGCACGTTTAAGTCAGCACGACACCTGACACGTCTAAGCGCCTCGTGATGAACACATGTGCACAGGATCTGTGCGTTGATATTTGCCTCAGCAAGTTAAAGATCTCTTATGGGATCAAGGTTATTAAAATCCATGTTAAATGTGTTTTTAACATTGAAGAATTCATACAACACATGAGAGCACACAGACACAGGCAGCTCTTTACAAAAATCTTCATATCAAAAATGAACTTTGTCTTGATTTACTTAAACGCTCATAAGAATTGTTAGCAAAAAGAGAAGGCTTTGGACAACAAGTAAATGCAATATTCTAATGATTTCATTTATTTTCCCGAGACGATATGTGCATCTCACGCGTTGCATCTTTCCAAATCTTTGGCAGCAAATATCCGGCACCATCTAAAGCAGATGGCCCGCTAATTTTAAAGTCCCATGTTAACCAAAAATATTGGAATATGGTGAAAGTTGAATTAATAAAATTATATGCAAACATCCAACAAAAACTAGCGCTCGTGCCAAATTCAATAAATACTCAGCCGGAGCTCTCTGCTGCTGGATCCGGCACAAGCCGTAATAAGCCCTTTCTTGAAGGCTTCCGCAGGCCTCGGCCTGGCAGCCAGATGGACGTCTCTATTTAATCTGGCCCTGAGACGGAGCGCATTTGTATCTCTGTTGTCCGATGCCCACACTGTAAGTTTAAACCCCAACGGGGACAGGTCTAAAGTATTAACTCTATGCGGTAATTTACCCGAAATAATATAAGGCCTATAGGACGGTTGACATTTTGGACTGGGTCGTTCTTTACTGCGGGGGGCTGTCCTGTGCGTTGTAGGGTGTCCGGCAGCATTCTGACCTCTGCCCTCTAGCCGTCAGTATGACCACTGTGTTCTCTAGTTGAGACAGTCATACATGTCTCCAGATATTGCCACATATCCCTGGGGGGGAAATCGCGAGCTCGGGCACTGCTGTGACAAAGCTCGTTTGAAGGGCACCGAAGATCGCTCTGTCCCCATAATGCTGTCCCCATCAGACTCCACGCCCCACACGGCAGTGTCTCTGAAGCAAGGAGAATTTAACTAAACGTGTATTTGGCCTCCGTTAATTTACGAATGGAAATTTAAATCGGAATTCCTATAAATGTTTGAAATAAAAACTGATGTATCTTAATATCTCCTCCCACTCCTTCCACGTTAATCACAATACCTACAGGCCACGCGAATGAGCGATTAATGACTAAATCCAAAAAGACGCTTTTCTGCTTCTCTTTCCTCTCGCCCTGCCTACCACTTCCCCAGCGGCTCCCGATCGGCACATCGTGCGTCGTACCCGGTCACACCGGCAGTGGCAGATGTGGGCATCTGCCGGCACGGTGACTCCCTACCGACCCCTCAACCCGCGAAGGCACGAGAAGCGGGGTGGAATCCTGCCCCTCACACAAGTAAGGGAAGCTTTACCCAGGCACGCGACGCATCTCCTAGAAATCACAGCTTTTAAGTTACACCCGACTGGAAGACTTAACTCCCTATTAGTAGAAGTAAATTATCATTGCAGGTTCTATATTTCCAAGTGAGACAGAGGCTTCTGTTTCTCATCAGAAGCTGATTCCAAGCGAGTCTGCGAACATCGAAGACGCAAAGCCTCGTCAGGTGGAGAAATTCGACTCGTAGGGGTAATTTCGTCCACTTAGTAAAGACAGTTGCGCTAACGATCGAGAGACCCGAGGCCCACGTGTGGCTTCTGAGCCCCTCGCACTCCGTTCCTCCGTCCGCCTCTCCACAGCAGCCTGATCCCGGAGGACCCCCGCGGACGTGGTCTGTTGATAATCGGCAGTCGATCCAACCCCCACGCCGGTTTATTTCTCGGGGCTTCAGAGAAAATCGAGCGGCGTGGCGCGATGAGCTCTGAGCTGGAAGCCCGCAGCGTCCCGTGGCCGAGCGTCAGCACCGATGGGCGGGGGTCTCTGATTCTGTTTGTCCTCCTTCACCCAACCCAAACGTCCCGGGAGTTTGGAGCCATAAGCGAAGAGTTTTGTAAGTCATTTCACACCAAAAAGTTGAATTTATGACCCAGACTAAGGCACGACTCCATACAGAGCGGCAGAAAGGGACTCCAGATTCTCGTGGACCACCCTGGGATATAAAACCAGACTGGGGGCGGCCTTGACGCGTGTCAGGGGCCTCACGAGACACGCACCGGCTTCAGGTCTGTCTCTGTCGGGAGACGCGGGTGTGAGTGGTTGACTTTCATGGACTTTTGCCATCATAACTATGAACTTGCTGAGAGCGACATTAATAATATAGTAATATATTGATACCGCTCATGAGAAGTGACCTTCCAGACTCCCCAAGCCAACCACAGGTCCTCAGCCACCGCAGGTCCTCCACAAGCAAACGGCTTAGGCACGAACAGAACAAGGGTAACTATGAAGCGTCCTGAAGCTTCTTTCGTGTCCCGAGTGGCAACATCAGGCACAATCTTGAGTCGCAGACAGATGTTGGCTGTGACATGTCTTGTAAACGTAAATTTTGTTTGGAACCGGCTGTGGTCATGCCGAAGCCCACATCACGTGAAGAGTCGTCGGTGTCACCCATGCTTCAGGGCCAGTCACCGTGTGACCCCTGAGCATCCCCAGGTCCCTGCCGCCACGTGGCTGGCTCTCGCACTCCTGGTGTGTGTGGGCCACGACCCAAATGCCCCACGGGCAGTTCTGCGTGTGCAAAGGTGGACTCATCCCCCCCACGATCTCTCCTCCAGTCAGACGTGGGCACAGCGGTGGCCAAGGCAGCACCGCGCACGTCATGCTTGGTGACCTTCCCCACCACCCTCACACTCCGCCTTGTGACAGTGCCCACTTCACCCCGTGCCCCTGGCCAACGTGGCCCCTGCCCTGTCTCCTGTAACTGCCCGACAGTGTGCCCGGGCCCAGGCTCGGCAGCCCTGGCCGCTGCCCCCTCCGAACTCCCAGCGCCTTCCTCAAACACAGATCCAGGCATGCCACCTCCAGACCTTTCCAAGCCCTGCGTGAGTCCCCCACTGTCCCCACAGCAACTTTCTCTTCTCTTAGGGTGGCGATCGAGGCCCCGCCATCCGGCTCCGCTCATGCCCCGACCCCACGACCCCACCGTGTGTGGTAGTGGAGCCCCTCCCCTCCTCGTCACCCCGCGGCTTTGCACGGTCCGTTGTCTCTGTGTAAAACATTCTCCTTCCCCTTCCCCGCTGCGATCTACCTGTCAACCTCTACCCAACTGGCATCGTATTATGGAAGGGTAACAGGTGCTCACTCCGCTCCACGTCACGGAGCACTCGTCACCTGCCGGCCACCTTTGCGGTCGCACCTGCTCTGGAACAGGCACCATCATGAGCATTGGACAGATGCGGGAGAAAAGTTGCAGAGAGCTTCGCATGATTCACAGATGGATTTAAACACTCGTCTCTGGCTACAAAATCCTGGCTATTTCCATTTGACCAAGCTGCTCGCCTCCAACTCCAAATAAATATCGCCTCATCCGGGAAGCCCGTCATGATAGCTGCCGTGGACTGAACGTTCATGTTGCCTCAAAATGCACATGTCGAAATCCGAGCTCTCAGGATGGCGGTGTTAGGAGGTGGGGCCTTTGGGAGATGATGAGGTCACAAGGTAGAACCTCCTGATGGGACTAGAGCCCTTACAAACGACCCAGAGAGCTCCTCCCTCCCCCCTCCAGCCCCGTGAGACCGCAGCGGAGGACCATCCGTGAACCAGGAGAGACCTCACCAGAGCCCACCCTGCTCACGTTCTGGTCTTGAACTTCCAGCCTCCGGAACTTGAGAATTAAGTATTCGTTGCTCAGGCCACCCGGTCTGTGACCTTTTGTCCCAGCAGCCCAGACGGACCTACACACCACGCTCCTCTCCTGCGGTCACAGCAGAGCCCCGCCCACCTCTGGTCATCACATGCTTCGATCACCCATGTGCCTGTCTGCTCGTCCCGCCGTGAGCTGTGTTGCACGCCGCCCTCGCCGACTAAACCGCACCGCTAGTTCTAAGAACTGCAAAATACCGAATGGCTGAATGAATAAACACATAGATAGACGAGAAGAGAAATATGGAGCAGAGAATGAGTGACGGCTCACGGTTCGGACAGTTTCCGTGGCAAAATACCGCCCTCTCCTCACCCGTGGGCACACGTGCTCGGGCACACATGCTCAGTGTGCGACCCTTGTGTAAGGTAACAAAGCCCCGGAGTTACACAAAGAGCAGGGACTGATTATGTCATTTAACACACGCTAGGGAGACGTTCGGTAGCGGAAAGTTGTCGAGAACTCAGACAGGGCCTGTATTAGCTCTCCGCTTTCTAAAGTAGCTTTAATCAAACCCTGTACATGCTGCTTCTGTTCTTAAGAAAAGCTGCTCTGTTCTCCTGTCCCAGACCGTACCCCTGGGCGGGACGCCTCGCCCAGGCACGCGCATCGGTGGGCCAGCGCCGTTGGAGCGGGCCGCGTCCCGCGGGCCATGGCGCTCGTCTCGCCGAAGCTGCATCTCCATGTGATCTCCCTCCATCTCGACGATGTCGCACACTTACCCACAGCCTGACGTTTCCCTCCCCACGCCCGACGGGTCACAATCCATCCCACCCCGTGAGTACCCGCTCCCGGTCATCGCTCTTAAGATTTCTCCTTCTGGACCTCAGAACCATCGATCGAAGAGCTTGGACAACGCCACCTCTGGACCTGTCTTCAGCGCTTGTCCTTTGAAGCCGGAATTTGAATTCGCTGTGCGTCTGACTTGCAAATATTTCCACCGCCTGAGTTAGTCTGTTAGAATTAATACTTCAGAAAATGACAACATGGCGGATCCCCTTCGAGGGAATGATTTACTCCGTGAAAACGTCCATCCCGTTTAACCAGGTGTCAGTGGGAAATAGGAACCGCTGTACCAGGGGCTTCGAGTTGAATTCTCCTCGTACCAGCTGTTTTCACGTAGATTTACCCAGTGAAGAAAACAAGGGTAAATCTCTTTTGAAACAAGTTAGAGAGCTAATAACCTCTGCATGTGTACACAGACTTTCAATAACGCGGATTCTCTACTCTTGACTCCATAAAGCTTCCTTACAAGTATTGCGTTTTTTTCGCAGCGTTTCTGAAATATCTTGTGGAAGAGAAAAGACGCCCCATGTCCTTCTGATTTGTAGCTAATGTTCAGTTGGCACCGTGAAGAATTTCACGTCATTTCTTTATAGTGTCTCTAAATTTAAACTTATTATCCACCTATGGTTCATGAGTTACCGGTTTATTGCCTTCCTCCCCGGAAAGGCGGGCTCCGTGGTCTCAAGGTGTCATTTTTCAGTCCCATGTACTGTTTCATCCCCTGCAGGGGGATGTTCTTCCAAGTAATTGCAATAATCCGTATGAGAACCTGGCGCAAGGCAGAGACTCGATAGCCAGTTCGCTGAAGGAACAGACAAATGGATAAACATCGGCAATAGTTTGACTACAGCATCCCGCTCGGCTCTGTGCCTCTGACCACAGGGGAGCAGCGGCCAGCATGTGAGGAAGGGGCCCTGCTGTCTTCTAGACTGGCATCGAGTGGCCCCGAGTCAGCCAGAGGTCTGGGGCACGCCCGCCCAGAGGTGGGAGCTGATGTGCGTCTCCTGTCGCCGCCATTCACGCAGATCTTTCTGGTTTGAGCCGCTCGGCCGGTCCCCCTGTCTGTGCCCGGGTGGCCCGTGGTAGGAATCAAAGCCGACCGTTTCAGGGCGTCCCACGTTCGCTGACGCCGCCTGCTCTCACCCGGGCCTGGCAGAGCCCAGCCCCCGCAGCGCGTCCCGGGGCCCTGTGCTCCCCGCAGCGCCGCTCAGCTCAGCCGTCCTGCCACCCGGTCTGCGGGGGGCATCGGCAGCCATCAGCACGAGCTCGCGACTTTGCTGAAGCATCCCGTGCACCGGCCCCCGGGAGAACACCTCGCTCTCCGCCTCTGGATGCGCCTCGTGGTAACAGCATCTGCGCTGAAGGTCTCGTCGACCCACGGGGAGCTCAAGGCCCATGGGGGTCCCTGGAGACGGGGGTGGTGCTGGGCAGGCCTGCGGACGCCGCGTGAATCCTCGCTGTGACATGCGGTTCCCCCGAAGCGTTAGCAGAATGGCTCTGAGTGGCCCGCCAGCCCCGTGGGACTCGACTCGGCGGCTCGCCTGGGAGGCCGCGCGTGCATCGGTGTCCGAGTCCGTGGAGGGGCCACAGCGCAGGGACGAGGGGAGGAAGGCCGGGGCGCCGTTTGTGCCTGCGCACGTGGGGACCCCAGGCAGGGCGTGTCTTTGCACCCTCTCCTCCTTTCTCGTCCTTCGTAAGGGCGTGTCGATCCACGATAACATCCCCCCGACTTTCCGTGGTCCTTGGGAAGGCGATGTTGGGGTGTTTGCTCCCTGAGAGTAAAGAGACGCCCTTGAAATTCGGGTCGTTCCAGACTCCTCGGTGCTTTAGGCAAATATCTACTTCTTGCTGGGCTTCGATTTCTGCGTGGAGGAGAGTGTCGTCAAAGCGAACTGCGTGACAGCTCAGCTTCTTTACAACTTTCATTTTTTCGGGGTAAATTTTTCCGATCTGATTTCGTAGACCTAGGCTTATAGAAGCAGCATTAGGAACATATCAGTGAAGATGGGGACCATTAGAGAGTTTAAAATCTGTGTAAAAACTGACACGTATGGATTACTGCAATTACTTGGAAGAACATGTTCATCTCACGAAAGTTTTCTGACTGGTCACCAAAGGCAGAGTACGCTGGAGAAACACGTCGTCCAGGGAGAATAAGATGCAGGCCCGTCAATAACCGCAGAGCAAAGCAGCCATGGTGTAAGGCGTGTGGGTGGCCGGGGGCGGGGGAAAGAGTTCCGTCTGGAAAAGTCGGTGAATGTTCCAGGAGGGAGCGTGTGAGCTGGGCCTGGAGAATGAGCGGGGCGTACACCTGAGGAGCAGAATCATGAATTCCCATCCCGAGTCCTCGGTCTACGCGCGTCACAGGGGTCAGCAGAGGGTGTGTGGGGAGGTGTCTGGCTTCTGACTTGGACAAGAAGTGGAAGCCAGCGTCGTGGGGGCAAGCGCAAAGTGGGGACAGGCCGCGGTGATCAGGATGGAGTGTGGTGGCCCGGGGATGTGATCACGGTGGCCAGGACAGGAGCCTGGTGGCTGGGGAGAGGGTTACGCTGCCCGGGACAGAATCCTGGCCAAGGACCAGGGCATGGTGACCAGGATGGGCGTGGTAACGGGGACCGAGGCATGGTGGCAGGTGGTCAGTAATGATGGCCGGGACAGGAGCACAGTGGCCAGGACAGAAAGCGTGTACGGCCCGGCATGGGGCATGGTGGCCGGGGACCAGGGCGAGGTGGCCGAGGACGGGATCACGGTGGGCGGGGACAGAGCCGTGGTGGCCGGGACAGGGCACGGTGGCCACAGCATGCGGGGTCTGAACCCCAACTCTGAGCAGAGGGCGCGTGAGCCAACAGACAACGCAAAGTCGCACATCGTGCAGTCCGGAGTGAGGGCAGGGTGTTTAGCCTCTGAGCGAACCCCAACAGATGACGTGTGACAGGAGGACATGCAGACACGAAGCAGGGAGACCGGGGAACAGGAAGCAGGTGTCACGACGTGCAGCCCGAGACACGACGCTGGCGCTCAGTGGACAGTCGGTCAGCACCGAGAGCGTCTGGAGTTTCTGGCAAGGCCTTCCAGGTGGTCCCCAGTGACGCTGGGAACCCCCCGCCACCCGCCGCACCTGACGTGCCAAGGCCGTGCTGTGTGTCCTCGCCATGGCACGTGTTGGCCCTGCCTCCGGGCAGCCCCGGCCTGGGGCCCGGCCAGACCACCCACCCCACAGCCCTCGGGGACACCCAAAGCCTGGTGGCTTCTCTAAGGGACAGGGCCCTGCCTTCCTGGGCTGGACCAGCACACGAGCGACAATCGGCGACGTCGCGGTCAGCAAACGTCGGGTCTGCACCAAGCTCGTTACGCTGACGTTGCTCACTTATACTGCTTACCTCCTTAAGAAACTAACCGCGTTTACTCGGGTTTAGGCGTTTACTCGGGTTTAGGCCTTTACTCTGGTTACACAGCGTTCACGTCCATGCTGGCTCAGCTAAGCTCAGCAGCTACCTGTAATGATCACTGGAAAACATAACCAACAATAACCAACACCTGAAGAGCAAATCTGTCAAACTCCTTCACAAATTAAAACCAGGTATTTGTGTGTGGACACGGATTCACCGAGTGTGTGTGTCTCGTGACATCCGTGTCGGGCGTGGGGGGTACGCGGAGGCCCTGGAGTCTGGGAGCGGCCCACCCCCTTCAGGCCCCGTGAACAAGCCGTCCCTCGACGCACCAGTCAGGCGTCGACCCCTCTGCTGAGCTGCCCCCGGGACCCTCACACAGCGACTCGCTCTGTCCACTCCATTCCCTGGCGTCGGCCACGACCCGCTGTAACTCGCCTCCGCTCCCAGATCGCGAACGTCGTGAGCCTGGCGTTTATGATCTACTCTTCTGATGATCCCCAGAACCCGTCGTAGCTCCCGAAACTTTATAGACTTAACAAATCTTTGTAAGCTGAACTGAACCTAAAGACAACAACGAACACACAGAAACAAGAGCAAAAGCAGAAATAACCTGGAAAGGGGAGACAGCATTTTAGGGACTAAAAGAGGCAGCAACGAAAACCGAAGCGTAGCTCTAACGCTTGCTGTCTTGGCTAGAGACCCGTCCCCCCACCCCGCCACTGTCACCACCCCAGGGAGGGGGCGTCAAGGAGCTCTCGCCAGCCCCCCGGCTTGCATTAAGCAATCATTTTGTATCAAGAACCATATCACTGGATGAGGACAGAGAAGCAGGTGTGTGTCCTCTGGAAGTTCATAGCCAGCAGCAAAAACAAAAAAACAAAAAGACAAAAAAACGTAACCCTTGGTAGGGGACAAATCAGGCGGAGATTAAAACATGCACGACGGTCTGGGAGAACAGCGGAATTAATGATTTTTCTTGGCGAGGGTCCAGGGAAGCCTCGTGGGCGAGTGGGATGCGCTGCGTCCACATCCTTAGACCAGCGCGAAGGGCCCGGCGGAAGAACCCTAAGCAACAGCGGGTGGTGGGGGGCCCCAGCTCTCCCTGCCTGACCGGAGCGGAGGACGGTCGGTGATTACAGGAGGGGAGAGCGATGGGTGGGTGGTCCAGGGAGGGCCTCGAAAGCCAAGCTTGTCGTTCATCCCGTTCCAAACTGACCGATGCTCCATTTTTGCGTGTGAGCGAGCGTGTGCCTGTAGGTGTGTTTGCATATGTGCCTCCCACACAGGTACACGCGTAGAACTGCATAGTTACCTATGCGACACGCGCAAAAGTGGAAATTCGCGTGCGTGCGAAAAGGGCCATTACTGAACCCAGAAGCTTTTCAGTCAAACCCCGGCTCCGCCCCTGGGTGAGTGAATGGCCTTGGCCTGCTATTGAAGCACGTCACGCCTCAGTTTCTCCTCTGAATGAAGGGACTGGGCTCAGGGCCTCGTGAGTCGTGAGTTCACGCACGGAAACTTCCCACGAGAGGCTGTGGCGGAGGCGTGCGGTTAGTCACACCCGGGGTCTTTCTAAGCGGATCACGAGCACCTGCGGGCAAAGGTCGTTTCTTGTCCCCATATTTACATCTTTCAAAGGCTGAGGCGGTCACAGGAATTCAGTTAACATTTGCCGATGAAGCGAATGTTAGACAAACGCTAAGAACGTTTGGGTGAGTTTGGGTGAGTCTGAGCTTCCTGTCTGATCTGCCCTGTTCCTCCTCTGCCGCCTCCTTTGTGACTCCGTCAAACCGTTTGCGTTTCTGATGCTCACGCCGTCCCTCCTGGCTGGGCATCTGGTCCTCCGTTCGCGGCGCATGAGGTCACGCGTGGTGTCCCCGAGACGCACGAGCTCGCTGTGCTCGCGGCTGCAAAACCAGGGCGATGCCCCCTTTTTACTCTTGAGCCTGACACGAGACGAGCCCCGTTGCCGGAAATGCCTGCTGCCGTCACCAAACTTCCAGCGGCGTCTCGCTTCGTTCGGGCCGCCGAGCCGTCCTGCTCGTCTTCCTTCCCCTCGCTTTTTCCCCAGTCGGAGGACGGGGTGCCGAGAGGGAGGACTCCGTCCCCCGCCCGGCATCCCGTCGACGCAGGGCGAGTCGATGCGTCTTCAAGTAGATGCGTCTCACGGTGCCCAGCGCTGTACCCACAGGCATCGTGGAGACGACTCAGCGTCGGGAGCTTCGGAAGCATCTGGCTTGGCAGCGGGTCTCCCCACGGCTTCCAGACGCCAGACGGTTCTGGAGTGGCCGTCCCTGTGTCAACGTCCCACTTGATGGCAGGGCTTTCTGGAGCCCCTGGTATTTCTCCAAAGACTCTTTCATCCTCTTAATCACACATCTGGGGTCCAGATGTTTGTCCTCTCCCCCCGAACTTCAGCGTGACCCGCGGCTCCCCTTACAGACGAGCAAGTTCACATCCACCCACGGATCAGTCGACAGCGGAATAAACTCATTGCCGTTTTTCTCTGTCGGTCCTGGTCTCTGTGAACTGTGGTTCTTACCTTATAATTAGCCACTTGTTTTTCATAATATAGGTGAAACCGAAACACAAATTAGATCCGTTTTTTGGTCCCTTTTCCCAGATTCAGATCTATATAATTCTCGACATTACATCTCAACTCTAAAAAAAAGCTATGTGAATAATTTTGCAAAACTGGATTTAGAGTTGTTTCGTGGCTGACTGATGAGCCGGCTCTGTGTTTCGTCATAAGCCAGTGACATCACTGTTGTGGCTGAAGCATCCTTGTTCCGGCCGGAAGAGGCTGTGAGCTGCCGTCCTGCTTCAAGACCGCACAGAGTTCCTTCCAAGAAACCCTCTGACAAGGGGCCAAAGTCCTTAGATCATCGGTAGCCAGGACCCGTAGTTGTGCCAAACGTGACCTATGAAGTCAAAATACACTGTTTTGAAATCCTCCTGCAGATCAGAAAGAATCACGGGGCGTCCGTCTTAACTAGAGAGCAGTAAACAGAAAGAATAGGGGATCAGGGTCCA
This sequence comes from Pteropus medius, assembly GCF_902729225.1. Taxonomy (NCBI): domain Eukaryota; kingdom Metazoa; phylum Chordata; class Mammalia; order Chiroptera; family Pteropodidae; genus Pteropus; species Pteropus medius. The sequence continues at coordinate 1,861,035 of NW_024354504.1, read as the reverse complement.
CGGTCAAGTTTGACTCCCGTGCCTACCGTCGGTTAGCTGGATGTACCAAGGCAACTTGCCTGGCTTCCGTGAGTCTGGTTTTTAGCCTGAAAAATGAGAATATCTTTCTGAGTAGTTTACTATGGAAAACACAAAAATAAAAAAATGTTCATCTTACTGCTTTTCACATGTCAATTGCTAAGTAATTTCTTCTTCTATTAATAGAAAACTATTTATAATGTCCCATCTCTGGACAACTTGGGTTTTTGAATAGCTGTATTTTAGACTGAACTAAAAATTTTCCTACGACCTTCAGTCGGTCTCGGTTTTACTCCTTCGGGCCAGAGAGCACGTGTCTATTTTTCCGTGTTTCCTCCTCGACTGTCCTTGACATATGAAGTGGGTTTGTATGTGCTCCTCGGCCTGTTTCTCATTAAGCTGCGGGGTCAGAATTTCTTTAACGAATTCTTCAAACATGTGGTTTGAAACCACCACTTCTAGTTCGTCGAGATCCCTCTTACGAGCGTGGACTTGGGCTCCTGGACGCATTTTGGCCGGAGGCAAAAGGCACAAATGTATGAACTCCAGCCCTCCCACCCCCGTCCTAGCTACGTGGTACTTTGTGGGCTGGCGAATGACAGAAACAGCCCCACAGAGAAGAAAAGCGATAATACGCTGAGGAAAGTATCATCAATGTTATCAGTTAGCTGAGAATGAATTATCAGGACTTGGCCTTGAACGCCTCGATTTATCCAAACTAGGCGTTTCCAGAGGGAAAATTAAAGTGTGAAAGAGACACGCAGGAGGTATCGTCAACTAGGCTTGCCAATGTCAAATTCCAGTGAGTTTTGAATGAAATGAAAACCATCCATGGAAGGCTGGGTATATTTAAAACCTGTAAATCCTTGAATACTTCTGAAATATCTAAGTGATAAAACATCCCTGTTGGTAAAATGAAATGGTTATTGGGCCAGTCAGCACAAACTCAATGGCCGAGCAAGTGCGTGTGCAGCTGTGCCGTAGGCTGCCGTGAGCATGAGGGACCCGCCCACATTCACGGTTAAAAAGTCCTAATAGTAATTGCAATAAATTGTCACTGTGAATGAACTTGACTGTTGCTCATGGTGGGCCCCATGGACCAGCCACGCCACAGGGAGCACGTCTTAGTGCTGTGAGTGACCTGTGAAAGGACAGCTAACTGCACCTGGGACAAACGGCCGCCTCCCAGGGACCGACAGACAACACAGACAGCGAGTCAGCGAAAAGGAGGGAAAAACAGTCTCCTGTGTGACCGCCGTGCAAGTTTGATTTCTCTATACGAGCCTATCTTTCCATTTGAGAGACGAAGTACAAATACACAACTCCCGATGTCACTTTGTTGCAAAAATTTACTAAGATAATATTCATAAAATACTATTCTATTTTAAATGTGTACATTAGGGCATTTAATGTATGCATGCACGTACATATATACATATGTTAACACATAGGGACATGAGCGTGTATATACTCAGGTTATGTAAATCTTTTTTTTCATTGAGGCGATGTAATAAATAAACATGCATTCACATAGCAAGCCTGTGATTGGGATGGAAAGAGTTTTTCTTTAGAATTAAAACTGAGAAGCTAAGCTCGCTAAATATGAATTATAACATTTTATCTTAGACGTTTTGCTGGCTTACCTACTACCGTAAGTAGTATAATTGTTGCTGCTTCAGCACATAGGGTAGCAAAGTTTTCTTCCTATATGACATTGATTAAAAAAAAAAAGCACAAAATTCTTTGTGATACTTTGTGATTTTCGCAATTTCTTATAATAATCTCTATCTATCATTATACAGGTCTTTTTTCCCTCTTTGTTTAAATAGTGAACATTTTCTGCAATAAAAGGGAAAAAAAATGAACTGCCTATGAAAAATAACCATGCCTTCAAATTATATAAAAATATCGAAAGCCTTTTAGATTTCCCAGGTGATTTTAGCACTGGCAAAATCAGCATCGAACCCACACTAAGATAAAGTGTTCTGATTGCAAGCATATGTGTTTTTAAGAATAACCAAATCTGTGGGAGGCTATAAAAGAAGAGGAAACGAGAGTGAATGATCAGGCCCTTTACACGGCTTAGAAGATGGCGATTTTCGTGTAACCAACCAGAACCGGCTTCCTAGTAACGAGTAGAGGAGATTTTAGATATTCCAGGCTTCCGATCAATCCTGGGTAAATGCGTGAGATTTCCTTAGACCTTACTCCTGAACCCTTCAGATCATTCTAACCTGAAAATAAGCTTCTCTGAACTGTAAAGGATCTTACAAAGGGCCGTCAGACCAAGCTGGGGGCCTGATAACATGATTACACCATTGATCTCGCTGAATGACTGCAGGCCATTAAGAAAGATACTGCCAGCGAATGGAATCCGCAAAACCCTTTAATTACTGATTAAAGATGTAAGCAGGTGACAGGGGCTACGATTTAGCCCTGGGCTTGCTCATTCTTTTTCCTGGTAATTGGTAGAGTTTTACCACAGATCTATATTTTAAATAGTTTTTTGGTTAAAAGAAAAATGAAAGAAAAGAAGGAAGAAAAACCCTTCAATTTTATATCACTATGTGCGTATATTTACACACACGTCATTCTAGATATTTATCTATCGTCTATCTATTTATCTATCCACAAAGATAAAACATGAGCGACCTATAAAGTATATAAATCAAAGAGATCTTAAAATGGAATATTTAGAACATAAAAGCAGTCGTTTCCTTTGGAGAGTGACATTATAGTGTTTTTTGTTTCTCCTTTCTTAATGAAGATGTATCACTTCTATTATTTGAAAAGCACATCCTACCATCACGTTTTTGCTACTAACTTCTTCAGACTTTCGATCTGCCCAGGAAACCCTTCGGCGCTAACCACTTTGAAAGTGACGTCAGTGACCGAATTGCACGTGACAGATAATACCGTATTGGTGGTTTAACATGTACCGTTGCTTATAATTCAGTGTCGAGATACATAATATTTTCTAAGGATTAATAGTCTTGATCTTCCCAAGTGTCTGGAAGTGTCTGCTCCTGCCCACCCCACAGTCGGAATGTTTAAACTCAAGCAGAACGAGCAGGTGACAGCCACACCCTGACTTGTACGAAGGGGTGAAAAGGCTGTTTGTTTGTTTGTTTGTCTGTCTGTTTGATTGTAGGGACGTCCGCAGTATGTCACGTCACCTCTGGCTCACGTGCAGGGCAGCGAGTCCCAGCGGGAGACGTCTAGAGGCGGCGACACCAGGTAAATGCAGGTAGCACTCGACCGTTCCACGCAGCATCACACCGTCCGCTCCCTCGAGCTGCCTCTAACGCATGTGCCGCTGGTTATTTTTCTGCTACGCCACACGTCCCCGAGTCTGTTGCAAACTCCCTGGGAGAAAGGACCATAATTTCCGCACCCAGGCGTTCGGTCCCAGCGGAGCCCGGTGCTTCCCTCTGCCCCCTGGGGGAGCTCAGAGAGGGCTCCTGGCTCCCGCAGGCATCGCTCAGTCCCGCGCCGTCCGTTTTGGACCCAAAGCTGTGAGTCGTATGGATTTCCCCTCTTTTAATCGGGTAATAAAGTGCAGATCCTGTACAGATTTCCTACCTGTAAATCATAACTGTAATCCTGAGTAAACCCAATTTGACCAAAGTTAATTTTTTTTTTTTTTTTGGTGGGGGTGGGTGTATTGTACTATATGGATTGCTATGCTTCCTTTAAGATTTAAAATTAATTGGGTTTATTCAACGTTTGGCCAATAATTACCTTCCCTTTATTATGCTCAGTATTACTCCCGAAGTCTGGTTTCGCTACAAAGAGTGTACCAGTCTCACACATCAAAAGAGGGCGTTTGTCTCCTCTTCGTTCTCCATGAGATGGGACGGTCTGTTTATTGTGATAAAACTTTGTAAGTGAAATCACTTCTGCGGATATTTAGTTCCTTGCTTTCTCTGTAGCCATATAAACGATTAACTCAATTTCTTCAATATTAAATCATTTTCCCCATTTTCTCTCCTCCACTTTAAGTTAAACGTTTTCTAGGAATCTGTCCAGTTCCTGTAAAGTTTCAAAACGATTGACATAAAGTTTTTATGGCATTTTCCTAACTTTTTAAAATCAGTCAGACATGTAGCTGTCGCCTTTTTTATTACAGATATTATTTGTGCCTTATCTCTTTATTTCTTGAACGAATCCCCGGTTTGTTAATTATTTAAATAAACCTAAAAAGCAGTTGAGTGGTTTTAATAGTTTTCCATCTATAGAAAAGTGGCACAGACACAGGGAGCGACCGCGTGCCGGTGTCACGTGTTTGTCACAGCTAAAAAACACTCACGGGAACTCAGTGTTATTAACTCAACTCCAGACACCATCCTTTGACATCCCGGGACCCCGTCCAAGATACGGCATTTGATTCAGCCATCGTGTCTCTTAAGCTGGCTCTGGTCTGTACACTTCTTGACTTTCTCAGTTTCCTCCGCGTGGACAGTGTCAAGGCCAAGTGCACTGCAGAGCACTCACTCCTCGGCGTGGGCTGGCTGCTGTCTCTCAGTCGCCCTGGGGCTGTGACTCTGGGGAAAGAACCCTACAGTAGAGAAGTGCCCTTCTCATCACCTCGGGTCAAAGGTGCACGTTGTCAGCCCGACCTCCCCGGCTGGGTTATCCTTGACCGTGCGGGCGACAAAGTGTCTCCCAAATTTTTTCATTAGAAAGCTTCATTTTGTCTTCCCCTCACATACTCTATTTTCTGAAGCAAGTCTCTAAGCACAGTCCACACTGGAGGGGAGAACTGGAGGTGAGGGGGGATGGAGCCCCACCCCCGGAGGGGCCGGTGCCCACAAACTCCTGTGACAACAGTGCTCGCTCTCCCACGGTCCTCGGTGACGCAGTCTTTTGTTTACACCAGTGTGTGCTCGGGAGACGTATCTTATACTTTCGACTATAACCCAACACTACGTTATATTCCGTTTCTCTACCTTCACGTCGCCTCCCGCGTCCTTCCTCCAGGGGAAATATGAGGCGATCGGGTACACGTTCCTTTTCCGTGACTCAGCTCTAGAATCAGCCGTTTCTCCCAGGAGCCCGGAGGGCTCTTATTAGTTCTGATTTTCTATGTTTAATTAACTTCTAATTGAACCGCTTTGCTTTCGGAGAACGTGCTCTGCACTCAACTGTTTTGTGTTTCATTTTTGGTACTTGCTAAGTCTACTTTATGCCCTGCCATCTGACAAATTTTGTAAGTGTTTTGTGTGTGCTCTGAAATAGCCTTAGATAATTGCCGGGTGCGATATTTTATGAATATGTTGTAAATCAAGCTTGTTGAAATTTATTGACCATTTTTACGTACCATTTTAATTTTTGAATGCCAATAACCTATTGATTCAGAGAGAAATGGGTTGAAATCACCCAGTATGAACCTGAATCCAGCAGTTATGTTGTGATTGTGTCATCTTTTCACGTTTGCTCCTCTGCGGTTAATTGGCACATCTAGGAAGGGCCTGTGACATAATATGCAGGGCCTGACCCCGAATGAGAGTGTAGGGCCTGGTCATGGGCCGGGGGGTTCGTGTCCTCTCCCCGCAGCCTGCCACCCCGGCCCCCGGGGAAGGGCAACCCCCAGGTCATTTCGACCTCACACTAGGACATGTGAGATACCGGGGCGGAGGGTGAGCGTGAGGCCCCCTCACACCATCTGCCAAACGCAGCCTAGTATGCGGTCACTCTGCTCAGCGACGCCGTGGGGCCCACGCCCACCCTTCCCACGCCCTTCCCCGCCCACCCCCAGGGTGAGAGGGCAGTGGCAGCATGTGGTCTCCCCTTCCCCATGTGGCCCAGGAAGCAGGGAAGGGGCCAGGTAGGGCCCAGAGCCCCCGGGGCAGGTGCGAGGACCTGGGAGGCGGGGGCAGTAGGAGTGTGACCCGCAGGCCAGCTGAAGCCCCAGGGCCGACGCGCTCCACTGTTTCCCCGGGTTCCAGTTAGGAAAGCGAGTTCAGATCTAATATTATTTAAAATGTAAACGTGCCTAGACAGAGCGGCCCTCTGGGTGCGGGGCTGACCCGGGCTTCCGTGGGCTGATCAGGCTCTCAGGCTGACTCAGGCTCTGCGGGGCTGATTCAGGCTCTGCGGGGGCTGACCGGGCTTCCGCGGGCTGACCAGGCTCATGGGCTGGATTCAGGCTCTGCGCGGGCTGACCAGGCTCTGGCGGGCTGGGGCTGACCGGGCTCTGCGGGGCTGACCAGGTTCTGCGGGGCTGATTCAGGCTCTGCGGGGCTGACCGGGCTCTGTGGGGCGCACCACGGCACACCCCCGAAGCCGGTCCTGCACACATGGTTCATACTGTATTTCTCGTTGAATTTTAAAAATTAATTTCATAATGAATTTTCTCATCCTCAAAATACTTTCTGTCTGAATATTTGCTCAGCCTCTTCTGGAGGGCCGCTGCTTTCCCGCTGTATCCTTGTCTTTCATTCTATTACCAGTGTTTGTTTGTTTAACTGTGCCGCTTGCAAACAGTATGGAACTTCACTGAGCAATATTTTTATTTGTTAAATATATTTTTATTACGTTAAAGTTTTCCCATTTACATTTATTTTGATTATTGAATATTATTGAATATTTCACCCATTTTACTTTGATACCTATTGTCTTGATTTTTTAATGTTTTTTATTTCTCCCTTTTTTCATTTTATTAATTAAAAAATAATAATTTATTATTCCAGCTTTCCTTTACCTGATAAAGTGTAAATCACTTATTTCTATCTGCTTTGTTACTGTTCAATTTTAACATGATTTGTATATTAAGAATAGTAAACTTTGGTCTCACATTTTGGTACTAAATGTCCAATTCCGTGGCTGAGTATAGAAAAAAAAAAAGCAAGAAAACGAATTTAAAGGAGCCGCTTCACAAAAGCCAGCGTCTTTGCGCCTGACCCGAGTGTGTCCTCCCACACTGCGCCCTCACGGATGGCGAGGCGTGACATCGCCCTGCTCTCTGCAGTCTCCCGGTGACAGCTGACGCGTCGGCTCCTGGACCGTCACTGTCTTTCTGTCTCACCCCGGACGCCTTAGATACAACTGCTGCCCGGAACTATTTAGGGAAAAGCTCCCGTTTCTTACATAACTGCGCAGTTTCCGAATCCCTAGACATGGAGCGCGTTAACCAGCGCCCTGCTGGCTTCACCGACTGTCGTTGCCATGCCAGCAGCTCAGGCCCCTGTGGGAACGATGGCGTGATGGCTGCGGCGATGTGGCGGGAAGCTCCCTGCAGAGTGCAAGCGTCCAGTCTCGCAGACGAGGTCCTCACAGATCTGTGAGGACTGCAGGAGAGTAAGAGCCACCGTGCGTGCCACGTGCCTCGGAAGGAACGCAGAGAACCCTCTGGAAACTCCCGTGAAGCGACAGCGCAGGCTCCCAGGGAACCAAACGCACCGGGTCCTCAGCAGCGAGGCAGGCCTGCGGGGCAGAGTGCGCGGGAGACGGTGCCGAGCTTCGTCCAAGCATCTCTGTAACTTCATCCGGTACAGCTTTCAAAGCAGCGATGCTCCTGGTTGGAAACTCTTTCCAACAATAGTCAAGAAGCCTTTCTAAAAGCTGAATGACAGAAAGGCCCCAAGACTGGAAGATAGATTGATGGTATTAGCACTGAACACGCCAGCAATTTGAGAAGAATTGAACACTCTGGGAAAATGATTTCCTTCGAAGGAAAGTTTTCGATTAAAATCCAACAGTATTTACCACCTCTGTGCTTTCTAGAAGGGAAATTGTCTGTGACACGGTCCCCGTCCTGGAGGACACTTCGTCCTGGGAAGGCAGGCGAAGGTCCGTCATAGATAGTGGCAGAAAATCTATACTTTTCTGATGATTCTAATCAATGGTGTCTAGATGTTCCATAAGGAAATGCGTCTGCATCCAGGAGCTCTGTGTAACTCAGTGAACCAGTACTTTTTAGCTAAGCAATGAACGATGGGCAAATGGTCCATCCGAAGTACAGAACACCCAAGAGATTCGAGGAGACATAACACGAAAACGTAACTGACGCACTATGGGGTCTCACACTGCGACTAAATTCTAAGGAAGTTTAATTTTAGTTTGCATGTAAGCAAAATAGTCACAAACATCCGAAGGCTATTAAAATATCCCCCGTTTTTCAACTCGTGTTAAACCGGATTTTCTGTACATATTTCGAACAATTCAACATGACAATGGATTGAATCAATAAGCGTGTGTGATTATCCAGCTTTTCGTTTATGAAGCCAGATGTTAAAGAGATTTGCTCAAATGGAAAACAGTGCTATTCTCTTACTAAGTATTTTTCACGAGAAAGTTTATGTTCATAGGTAATGTACATATTGTTACTTGTCCGTGAATTAACAAATAGATCATTTAAAATGTTTAGGTTTCGTTTCTAACCGTCTATAAATATAAAACACATGACTGAGATGGTCGTGGTGCCCTCCGTCCGTGGTTTTTCAGGGTATGAACGAGCACTGACTCTAAAGTCTTTGAGAATTTCTGACGTACAAGGAAAGCGATCGGAGAAAAATATGGAAAACTACGCGAGCTGCCAAATGTGAAGACGCAGAATGTCACCGAGGAGAGAGATTTCAGCTGGAGGCCGGCGGACCCCCACAAACAGACGGGGGCAATGAGTACAGCTTTCCTACTGATACCGGACTTAGCATACAGCGCCGATTGGGACAAGCAGTGACAGAAGACAGTCAGCTGGGATAACGCTCTGCTCACAGAGTCTTAGAAAAGAAAATAAACGGGTCTCATTTGAGAACCTGCAAGAATACGATTTAGTGGCTGATTAGATATGGAAGGAGAGATTGCAAAACACTGAGATCTGGGTGGTAGTGGCTTGGAGGTGTCATTTCCTGAGACTCCAGAGTAAAAAGGTGCAGGGCGAGGAGCGGTCGCATGTGGAATTTTTGCCCTGAGTCACAAGGTAGACTGGGCGTTATGGGAGAGGTCGGCCTGAAGGTAGTTGGAAAGGTGAGGCTTCGACTGGAGGTTGAAGATCCCATCTTGATCCCATCGAGATGGAAGCCTTGAGAGTAGACAAAGATGCCAGCAAGAACGGCAGGCGTGCGGATGAGAAGTGGGCATCTGATATGTCCAGGTGAGAGGCCAGGAAAAGCCAGAGGACTAAGAAGAGAAATAATCGGAGGTGGAAGAATGTGAAAAGCGCCATATCAAAGAAGTCAAGACGAAACATGGTTGCAAAGGGACTCGGCAAGACTTTCACTCAAGTGTGGTTGATTTTAGCTGCTGTATGTTTGTGCCATGTCATCTTTCTAAGATTTGGATGGAACGTAAAGAATTTCAAACAGGAGATTCGGGTAACTCGCTGTGCCCATCGCCTACTGCTGCTGAAAACGTCAAGAAAGCAGACCGTGTCCCAGCTACGCGGGTTGAGCGTCCGGCTTGGACTCCACGGGCTCCAGTCCAGGCGCCGAAGGGCGCCCTGCCTTCCGGAGGCTGCTGCAGGGAGACCCTGTTCCCTCGCCCCTTCCAGATTCTAAACAGCACCCGCATCCCTGGCCAGTGGGTTTCTTCCTTTGCGTGATTGGGACACTGACCGACTGCTCTGCCTCCCTGTTTTACATCCAAAGACTGGCAGGGATCATCTTCCTATTTTAAGGCCTGATGAACAGCGACCTCAGTTCCACCTGCTGTCTTAGCTCTGCCGACCGGGGAAAGTCGGTCACACAGCCACGTGGCCCACGGATGAGCAGGTGGGCATCTCTGCAGGACGGCGATTCTGCCTCCCGTGATCGTGTATATCTATCTGTTGACTCATTAAGTTCTTACGAACCGCCGAAGCGACCGTAAAGAACCATCGTAAACACAGTTCTATTGAGCTCCTTTTTATAACCGGAAAAAAAAAAAATGAAGACATTTTAATGCCTTTCATTTGGGAAGGATTTCATGAATAAAAAAAATGCGTTTATAAAATAATTTCCTGTTTCAGTTATATTAATTAAAGCATGCCAACATCTGGCAGATCGAATTTCTGACAGATTATTTTTGTGAGAGAAAAGCTTCTGAAAAGCTGTCGGTGACGGTGGCGGCCTGGGTGTAGCAGGAAGAGGCCCTTTGTGTGTCGTGTCACCTACTGTACTGCTGACTGCTAATTTTTAAGCATAAACATATGTAATCTTCATAATAAAGTTGATTTATTCCTTCCTCGATTTGATACAATACGATTTTCTAATTTACAAAAACACTTTTGATAATCGAGGGTTTGCCTCCCATACCAGTTTTTATGGGTTATTATCATTCCGTTGATAAGAAAATGTAAAGTATATTTCAGAGATCTAAAGTAATTTGCCCAGCGTAGCACATCCACTAAAATATGAACGATAGAATTTAAACGCATGCTTTTTCACTGGAGAGCTTTCTCTCTCCGCCATGCCATTATATGATTAAAATGCGTCACTGGGAGTCAATAGTGAAGGGATAATGTGAAGAAGGCTGCTCAGTGGCTTTATCACGTTGCCTCAGAGCCCCGTAGTCGTGGAAACTGACTCGGTTCCCGGGGGGCCGCGGTTCAGGCCTCTGTTCCCCGCGGGCTTGACCACCGAGGCGGGCGGATGGGTTTCTACCTGCCAGAGGGCGGTGTCCACCGTTAGCAGCAGCTCAGATAAGTCACATGGAGCGACAGTGAGAAACCGAAGCACCCCCACCCCCGACTCGTCCCTCCGGGGGAAACTAGCATCCTGACAAAGATGCTCAATCGTAAGGACCGCGCGGGGCGAGGGTTTTCGTTCCTGTCGTGTTGGGCACATTGGGCTGACATTTGAGCGTTAGGGGAAACTGGGGTCCCTGTCTCTGGAGACGCTCGGAAGCAGCTCCCACGCGGGGTTTCCGGGAGAGCATCTGCCTGGCCGTTTGGTGACCCCGGACTGCTGTGGCCTAAACATAAAGGTCACGACACACACTCGTGAACTTCTTCACCTGTTTCTAATTCCATGAAAGATTTGAGGGACACGACGGAAATAAGAGAAACATGCAGGACATGGAGACAAAACAGGTGAGTGAACAGTCGCCAGCAAACGACCCGTCACAAACAAGCCGCGATGCCGCCTCTTCGGTTACGAATCCAGTCTGGCCACGTTGATCCTCTTCTCTGAGTGTGTCTCTGTCTGTCTGTCTGTCTCTCTCAACCTGACAATGACAGAGCTCCGAGTTATGCCTTATTCACACTTCACAGTGAAAAACTGGAAGAAGGTTCAGGAAGAATCCGGGTGACGCTTTTTAAAATGAAGGAAGGCCCTTGTCAAATTCTCTTTCGAGACGAGAACCCTGCCCAGTTTAAGTCCTCGATTTCAGAATCTCCCCTCTCTCCAATGTGTTTATGACAATCGACACTTTTCCTACTGAGAAAGCCATGGAAACGGGTTGCCACACCTGTGCACGCTGAGGGCACACCACGCAGGGACACGCGTGTGCTTCCACCTCGGCCCTCTTGTGGGGTCATCCACGTGGCTAAGTGAGAAGTCGAAAGGCCTAAAACATTGCATGTGACAAAAGGTCTTAATTTCACCTCCAGCCTTCTGGGTTATTATGCCACGTGAAATGGAAGAATCACACAGAATGTACCAGAAGTCGGCCAGCACTTTCTGGAAAGGGCCGGAAGCTGGTATGTTAGACCTTGTGGGTCTCTGTCTCGGCTACTCAGTTCTGCCGATATAAAACAAAGGCAGCGTGGTCACAGTGCTTAAGGACGGGCGTGAGTGTGGCCGTGTGCCACCAGAGGCAGGTGCCCTGGCCGAGGAGGATGCAGGCGGATCGTGAGTGTTAAATTTAACCTCTCCTGCGTAGTGTGATGGCGTAGATGCCACATTAGAAAACTGATTGAAAGGTAAAGATTTGGAAAGAAGGCACCTAAATGTAGTCTACAGAATTTCTCCTGTGACCGAGGAGAAGCTGAGGTTCAAGGCGACTCGAGGGAACGTAGGGTTCGTTTGAGGCATAGAATGAATTTTATGGTAGCAGCAAATATCCCGTAGAAAGAGTAAACTGCGAGAAGATAAAGATTTTCGATCAGAAAGAGGGAAATGAGGGGTTAAGTGCTTAGTTCGTTTTAGCAGAGGCAAAGTCATCTTCGTCTGTATCGGTAGAGGTGGATGTACCTGGGTGGGGCCTGAGGGGGGTTGTGGATTTTGAGACAGAAAGAAGAAAGTCACTTCTGAATATTTCTCCCAAACGTATGAGATGAGTCAGCGGTGGCGAAGCGTCGTAGGAAGTTACAGGCGGAGCCTTGAGCTCCAGGGAACGTGGCAGAGCCGTGAATGGCGCCGGACATCGCCGAGGGGGGTCTCCGAGCGTGCTGGCAGGGGCGGGGTGATGGGAGTCAGGGCCGGGGGCCTTCACGATGTTCTGCTTCAGTGGGCACACTGGAGCCAGCGGCCGAGAGGGACAGGAGATGGCGGTCAGAGACAGCGGCTGTGTGCGGCGCTTGGAGGCGGGCGGTCTAGACTCGGAGCATAGACGTGGGTTGTTTTCAGCTGGAGACGAGGACCGGGTATGGACGAGGCAGACTGCCTATGACGTCTCAGTTTACTGAGCATCTGTCATGCGCAGACACCGCTGTGAGAATGTCGTATTGCAGGCTGTGTCCCTTTGCGTGGCGGGGGTGTCAGCATCACATCTAAAAGTTTACGAACTCGGCCAAGTGCGCGGCGTGAGAGGGGCGGGGCTGGACCTGTGAGCTGCTCTTCTATTCCAGGCCGTTCCGCGATGCGAGGAACGTCACTCGTCACTACTGCTTTTCTCCACGTGACGGGAACATTAAGTAATGCATCCGAGATCTCGTAAGTCGTGAGACGAATAGAATGTCGAGGAGCTTCTCTGCTCAGCGTTCCGGTCTGCTGGGCCATCGAGCCATTTCGAATGTCCTCTCCAGCACAGCCCCTCCGCGGAACTGCATCGTGCCACCAGCGAAAGGTAGTGTCGCATGATCGTCCTGTTGCTTGTCCCACACTTAATGATGGGCAGACCGACATCTACAGAAGCCTGGAGCCTTGCCCAGAGTTTGTCACTGAGTGAGTGACAGGGTCGGGACTTAAGCCTACATGCCGTGAGCAGCCACTGTCACGGCGGGCCCCTCCGGGGCCGGACAGTGGCCCTGAGCTCCGGCCCGTCTGCCAGGCCTGAACCACGAAAGTGGAAGTCTTGAAGGTGTGGTTACTGCCGCGGGAAATGGGGTGCCACTTAGAAGGTTTTGTGGAGGAAACGCAGTGGACGGCCTCTTTCCCGGGTGACGCTGTCCACCCCCGCTGAACCCCGGGACCCGCAGACCTTACGAAGATGCCCTGACCATGCTCCACGGGCCTGGAGCATCAAGGAGCCCAGCGCCGTGTCACGTAACGAATACGAGACTCGCAACAGGATTTCTAAACAGCTTTTCTTCATTTTCTCCAGGTTTGAAAAAAATCGACGAACAAAAACTGTGGTTAAAACAATAAACGTTAACTTATAACGAGCTGTCAGGTGGGATTTGCAGGGGGCAGGCAGTGAAATATCTAAAGTATGCCGTTTTATGCAAAAGTTTAGTTACGGAATAGCCTGAAGCTTACACACTGGAACGTTTTACATTTCTAAGGCTGTAACCGTACGCCTGAGCTATAGGCAGACCACAGACAACCTCTTGTTTACTTTGTGACAATATAAGAGTGTATCGTGACAGGAAGCTGAGTTTCAATGATTTAGTTATAAGGTCAAAGGTCTCCATCTCAGATTCTGAAGCAATGTGTTGACATCATAACAACATGCTAAATATTCTATATTTTTTTCATTAAACAGTTTATCTGTTAATTTATCTCACTGTACGTGCTTATCATTCCACGCGCATGTTACACTAGATAAGTGTGGGCGTTCTTATCCAGGTACCGTTTACGATTGAAAACGTGAGTTAAAATACCCATCGCCTGTATTCAGTTCAATACACTGTCTCTCATAAGTAAAAGACACTTCTGTACAAGAGTTTTTTCTTCTTGTTATATAAACATAGATGTTAAAAAAAAATAACCAGTGTTAATAGCTATACAGAAAAATCCTAGAAATACTGATAAGACAAACATTTTCCTCGGACCAAGGATATAGAAATTTCTTGGAGAGCTTTAAAATATCTGGGAGGCAGTGCACATCTGTTATCATCCCTCATCAAATTACTTGTTGGTTCTCCAAGATATCACGTAATTAAAGATCTGAGATATTCATTTAAAATGAAAGCCCGACTCTGCCGAGCAGACAGTACCGACAAGACCTTTGCAAGGTCTTAGGACAGCTCAGGAAATAGAATCAGGAACAACGGAGAAGCGAATGGAGCTGTGGGGGCAAGTTCGTCGTGAAGCAGGCGGCTGCCTTCCTCGCTCTCGTCAGCCCTGTTTGGAGAAGTCCCCACCGTACTGGGTGAGGACGGGGTCGATCCTCAGCCCCACCGAGCGCTGCGACGTATATCGGTTATTGATTATTCGACGGCCCCAGCAACGCTGTAATCTGGGGCTCTTCCACTTTTCCCGGTGAGGAAATTAAGTCCCCGAGCCTGAGTGAAGACATTCCGTGGCAAACGCTTCCGCGAGACAGAACTGGGGGCTCTGTCGCCACGTACGACAGCCCCTCGCCCCTGGCACCGCGCTTCGGTCATATGCTTTTAGTGTCTTCATCAAAATGAGGATAATTGCTCAGTAAAAGGTAACAGCTAGAATAAAGGTCTGCAGTAAAATGCACCGGGGCTAATACAAACACGCTAACGGCTCGCGAGCAGACGCGAGGGACAAAATCGGCCACACTGAGTGGCCGCCCGTCCCCCCCGCCCGAATACAGACAGGAGACGGTCGGGAAGCAGAGGAAGAGGAAGCCGGCGGGGAAGATGAGAGGCAAGCGGCAGGGCCGGGTCCACGGCGATTATGGCATCTGGGGACAGACGTGGCCGGCACGGCGGCTGCTTCCCCAGCAGAGCCCCCTCCCCGTTTCTGTCTGGAAGGACCCCCGCCCCCCGCTCAGTACCCTAACGGCCTCATGGCAGTGGGCGTTGAGTAGAGTCCTCTCCCAAGGTGTGAACACACGTCAAAGCTCGGTTCGCGCTCCTTCGGGCGACCAGATGCTGTTTCGATGCTGTGACAGCCAGCCACAGGCTCGCGGACTCTGCCTAGTGCCGTTCGTCCTCCCGACCGCTTCGTGTGGCCGTAGACGCGTCACGATGCCTGGCGAGACCCCGTCCTCAAGCCGATCTCTCTCACCGCTTGCTCGTCCTCATCTCCCTCCCTCAAATTAACGATCGCTGACTGAGACGACCAGGCTCGACTCAGACAGTCACGCCTCGTGGGGTCGCCCCAGTGGTCCCCTCAGTGGGCGGAGTTTTAACGACCATTCGCGTTGTTTGCTTTTTCAACACCTTCTCAATTCTATCTTTTATTGCTCGAAACCGACAAAAATACAACTCAAAATTGGGATCCCAAATGTCTAGAAGTTCTCCACGCCCTGTCCTTTCTCTTTGTGCTTCAAGCCAGACGTTTGGGGTTTGTTTGTTTGTTTGTTTGTTTGTTTCTGATCTGAGCTCATTTCTATCTACCATTTGGCCAAACACAGCCAAAAATCACCAACACACACACGTACATTGTCCTCCAACGTCTGCCACTAGGGCTGTAGACTCAGTGGTCGCACGGTTCGCTTTCAAATGCTATAAATGGTACTTTTCCCCAATATTTCACGTCTGTCTGACGTGCGTCTCTAACTTTCTCGTTCCCGATATTAGCATCTCGTTGCTTCTTCCTCATTACACCAAAGCTGCATATTTTAGGT
This sequence comes from Pteropus medius, assembly GCF_902729225.1. Classification (NCBI taxonomy): domain Eukaryota; kingdom Metazoa; phylum Chordata; class Mammalia; order Chiroptera; family Pteropodidae; genus Pteropus; species Pteropus medius. The sequence goes on along the minus strand of NW_024354504.1, from coordinate 1,845,234 downwards.
TGTTGCTATGGCAGCAACTTATCACGTGTTTCTTTCTTTACTAAAATAACACCAGTTGCCCCTCACAGGAGTCCCACGCTGGGCAGAAACGGCGAGGCCCTTGCACCCCAACCTTGTTCGGTCCCCAGTTGGTTCACCCGCTGGCGAAGGTTGGAAGGGTCTTTGCATCTCTGAGGAGGTTTGAGCTCTGCCGCCAGACTCACAGTCGGCTGGGAGCTGAGTCCAGAAACATTCAAGACCTCGTGCTTCGCGGCTCCTCGTGAACAGCGTGACACTGAGTCAGCAGCGTGACGCCAAGTGACACAGCGTGACGCCCGCAGTGCGGTGGCCTCCGCCGCGTCTTCGGATTGGGGAACCGTTCTGGCTGTGAGATTTCATCTCTTTTTTGGAAAGCTTTTCAGGTTTTTTTCATCAGCCCCAGTGTTTTGATAAAAAAAAATAAAAGTCATAGTTTTTTGTTTTCGTTGCGTTTGGAGACGCCTGCCCACTCGGATATTTGTGTCCTTCTGGTCATTCTTTCTCTCGTTCGGCACACGCCGAGCTTTCTGGATTGATCGCCCTGCATTAGCTTCCTGGGACCGCCTCAGCTACGCATGGCAGACCAGGTGTCTTAAAGCAACGGGGACCTGTGCTCACAGCTGTGCAGCCAGCACTCAGGAACCAGCTGTCTGCAGGGCAGGCCTCCTCTGCGGGTCCAGCCCACGGTCCCTCCTGCTGCTTCCTGCGTCCGGTGCGGCCGGAGGTCTCGGCTCCCGGCTCACAGCCGCGTCAGTCCCATCTCTGCTGCCTCCAGGGCCTCCTCCCCTGTGCGCGTCCCTGTCTCTTCTTGTAAGGACACCAGCCGTGTAGGGGACTGGACCACCCACTGCAGTATGACCTCATCTGCACCAATGACATCTGCCATGACCCTGCTTCCAGGAGGCCACCTTCCGAGGCCCCTTTCGGAGGACGCGTCCAGCCCACCGCGCGTTCCAGCCCCATCTATTTTATTTTTGTCCTTCTTGTCTTTCTGTCACTTCCTCTTTTCCTTCTACATTTGGGGATTTTTCTGCGCTTTTTCCCCCCAAACTCTTGTTATAGTTTTTTTCTGGCAATCGCAGACTTCATTGGTAACAGCTCTTTTTCAGTGGTAGATTGTTCCTTTTCCTGAGTGTTTTCTTCTCAAAACGATTCAAATATTCCACGTAGAGTGACACCCATTTTCCTCTGCTTTTCCGGAGCTACTGTTTTCTGTCGTTTCTCTTTATTGTTGGGCTTTCTCCTTAAATCCTGAGAGGTCGTTCGGTGACCTCTATGTCTAAGTGGAGGACGTGGGGCTGAGTTGACCAAGCGCCGCCCGTGGGACAGGCTTGTCACACGAGCTGTGTTTTCATGAAGATCGGTATCCGCTTCCCACTCTGTCCACCTATGGTTTAAATTTTTTTTTTTTGATATTTTGCTATCATTATGGTGAGATCTCAGAATGGATAAAATATAACGGGATTACTGAGGAATTGGGTGTGTGGGTTCCATATGCATTTTTTTCTGTAAATGTTTGAGAGTTCTAAAAAAAAAAAATGATCCTGAAAGAGATAACCCAGTCCAAGCATAGAATTTCATTGAAAATCCAGCATTCCTTGCTTATTCCAAACCAAAACAATAAGACCCCACAACCTTCAATTCTGATTCTGATCATTTTCTAAAGCTTTACGATGGCACCCATTTGGTTCCCTAATTTTCATATATTATCATGTGCTAATCAATTCAGTGTTTGACACTCAGAAACATGATTTGAGAACTGCAGCTACAGAATTACCATTTTATTCAAAGGAGACTCTTGTTAGTGAGGTTCCCTCATTGCACAGGCCAAGTTCGTTTGGTCCATCGAGCAAGACGATTGCTCTGAGGAGGACCCTCTCTGTTCACTTCAAGACAAACGCGGCCGCAGGAGGATCGCGACTCATCTTTGCTTCTGCATTTTCATGCGGGTGGCGTGATGCCCGCCCCCTCGTTCTCCCACCGCAGTGACAGGAGCGAGGGACAGTCGGGCAGCACGTTCCCATCTGTCAGTCCTTCTGTTAGCCAAGTAGGGAGAGCCCCGTTTCGCTCCTAACAGTGAAGGACGATTCGGAAGGGGAAGTGTGTGTGGTTTCACAAACGATGCGCCAAGGATGCTTTGATTAATGATGTTACCGTTAGCCACAAACATGACTTCAAAACATTCTCTGCCTGCCCTTGAGATTAGAGAGAGGGAGAGCGAGAGAGAGCAAGTGTAGACTTACTCGGACTCCAGGTCGCTCAGGAAAAGGAAGAAAGTTGAAATAAATGGCTACCCTGTTAAAAGATTTAAAAGAATTTTTTTCATTTAACCTGCTTCTTTTCGGACATGACTTTCCGGCTGCTTAGCAGTACCATAAGAAAATCCAGTACTCCCAGCAGAGCTGGAATCGCAGGGGATCCAGCTAAAAATCAGAAAGCGATCATCAAACGGTTTACAGCGGTATCGCTGCCACCAGGCAGGTCTGCTGGATGCTCTTAGAAAAGGTCTTTTGCGCCAACGGACACACCTCCCATAACCACGGCCTCTGAGTCAGGCAGTGAGGCATCGAGTTTCTGTAAACCCGAAGCTCGCACCAGCGGACGTAGCGCCAGCTGGACACTAAGCTCCCATTGGCCCTCACACCCGACCCATAGTCACTCTAAGACCAAAGCAGCTGGCATCACTAGAAATCACAATAGTTTGATTTCTCCAATGTCCAACTTTATTACGTAGGCTTTGTGTCCAAGTACATCAGACTCAGAGGCTACAGCCTCTCAGCCCGCCCTCTGCCCGCCCAACACTCAGCAGCTTCCAGACCCAGACCCTTGCACCACTGAGGCCTTCACACACGACAACGTGCCATTTTTAGACACTCAGCTCCGACTGAGCGATGAGAGCGTGAAGGCAGTAACAGTTTATGTCTTGATGGGACCTTTCTGAAGATTATGCGTAGACTTTCTATAGTATCATGAATTACGATATATTCAGGGCTGAGTCTGGGAGATGAAAGCCAACAGAGATCTTCACACATATCCTTAAATTTAGAATGAAGCCAGGACAGGCTGCTGTCATGAACAGGTGTGTTATCACATACAGGAAGTCACACGAAGTTTCGGAGACAACCCAATGGAACGTGTCCTAAACTCACATAAAGAATAAACATATACAATATAAACTGAAAATCTCAACTGCTTACTAATCCCAGAAAAGAACACAAAACAATCCTAAAATAAAGCATTTGTAATTCACATCACAAAGGCTATTGAAAACATACTTTCTTATCTTACTGGTGGAATCGCAAGTTATAATAATTCCTGGAGAAAAGAAAGTATGAAAAAAGAAGCATATGTAAGAACATGGATCCACACTCGTGATGCCCTGGTATCAGATTATTGTGCAAACATTAAAATTATACTGACTTCGTGATGGAACTTTTTATAATAATCAAAAGAGCAGCGAAAATGCAGATGTATACCATCTCGGTTTGTGCAAAGTAATATCTAGACTAAAATGAGTATACTCTACCCCTTGACGGTGAGATTATGGGTCATTTTTTGTATTTTACTAAGCTTTTATGAACTTTTAACATTCATTCCACATTACCAGCAATATCGGGTATGCCAATTTTTTGATAAGAAAAAGACACTTAAAGCGGCCCCTCCTGGAGGCCGTTTGTCACAGCTCACACGTTTCTGCTGCGTACACTGCTCTTCTCCTGATCTTTGACCTGTTCGAAATTGTAGTCATTCTTCAAAGCACAACTGAAAAGCAGTTATGTGCTCTAAATGTATTTAGAACACACGGGGCATAAATAAGTAAGTTAATATCTCCAAAGATAATTCTTTGGCCATGCCTTCCCTGGTTCTCTCGGTGCCAGGCAGAAAGAATAACCCTCCTATTTCTGTTTTCCAGACACAATTTTTTTACATTTTTCCGGATTTCTTACAGCAACTTGACCACAGGGCACATGATGGTGATGTAGCTCTCTCTTCTGCACCCCGGGAGAAGGGTTGTAAAATTCTTACTGACCCACACAGAGGATGCATCCCCAAAGGCACGCTACTCGGAAATCTTCACTTTTTAACAATAATTAAAAACCTTAGTTACGTGTCAAGATCAAGTGAACGAAGTGAAAATTAAAAATCGACTCAGTGACTCTTCTACGTTTCTATCAAAGATGACATGATTTTTAAATTCCTTTTTTTTATTGAATATATCCCTTACCGTTTTCCACTTTCAGTAACGAGATAAAACGATATGTATGCGTATTTAGTTCCACATAATTTATATGTATTTAATTTTACTTCACACTATATTTAGAACTTAGCCACTGCCCTTCACATTTAATTAAGAGTTTAAGAGTTAATGGTCAGGGACCAAAATCTCCTCTATAGAATTTTTATATTTCTTAAAGAAATATGCTGGAGACACAGAGTCCACGAGATTATCTGCAATGAGAAAAAAGAAATATCTCTTTCGTGCAGAAACATAATTTTTCGTATCTTGTGTATATATACATATATAACTATTTTTAATAAGTCTTTCCACATTATCTCATCAGAAGCACATGCAACCCCGTGAGGCAGGTAATGTTATTATTATTGAGTCCGCAGTAAACGAGGGCAGCAGTCGAGGAGAGTTATTTAACTGGGCTGTTCTTTTGGCAAATACCGTAATCTAGCTGTAGTGAGCCGAGCTGAAAGGGCCCCTTATTACAAGGATACGGCAAAGTCTCTGTTGTTTGCCTCCGTCTCGGCTACCCACACGAGCTGTCCTGCCCTCCCGCCACGTCCTGCTCTCCGTGGAGGGGAAGATGACACCGAGATGGCCAGGCTTACACGCTCCAGGTCATCGGGAAGACAGACGGTCCCGTTTCAGCCCGAGTTCCAGGCAGGAGGGGCTTCCCGTTGGCCCAGCAACGCTCAGGGCCACCTACACGTCAATCCATTCAGCCGTGGGACAGTGGTCACACTGAGAACCGCCACATCGTCGGCTACATGGGCGGGTGGCCGTGTGCATGAAGGCAGGGTCAAGCCGAAGCTGGAAGGGGGCCGCCAGCGGGCGTTCCGTTCCCCACGTGTGGGCTTAGCGGTCACAGTCATCGCGTTAGAATAACAGAACCTTGGAGAAAGCGGCCAACGGGAGGCCCGCCCCCAGCTCCCTGTTCGGAAGGCTCTTGTTGAAGAGGAAACGTTGTGATGTAAATCCAGTTGAGGAGTTCAGGCCGGTATCTCTGGTTCTGCATTCTGTTTTCTGAAGGGAGAATGAGTTTGTGGTTAAAGTGGTCCAGGGTGGACACAATAGCATCAGCTCTTCCCAGCTCTTAATCAAGGGGGGTTGTGCTGAAGGCAGAGGATTTTTTTTGCTTATACATATGAAAAGAGGCCGTGATAACGTCCACAAAGCAAAGCCACGTTCTGACTTGCACGTGACATACTACGCTTCGTCTCAGTCACTAAACACATGATTGCATGCTCTCCACTTTACTGGGGAGCAGCGTGGGGCAGCTCATGAGAGAGAGGCCAGTGTGTCTTCACGGGTAACTGTGGTTCCCAGATCACAGACCCAGAAGGTCACGAATGTGATGCTTCACACGGGAACATCTGTGCGGTCCAGGATGAAGGTCCGTCCCTCAGCCAGTTCCTCCCCAGAACGAAGATGGCATCCGGCTGAGCGCGGAGGACCACCAGAGTGACACTCCGATGACAAAGACCAGAAAAGGCGCTGACGAAGATGCGGCAGCTGAGCGCTGTGCCGGGCGAGCCCCAATTATCGTAAAATGCGTTCTTTGTCCATCGAACATCTTCCGCGGGCCGGCTCTCCTGCTCCGAGCCCGGACCTCGCTCGGGCCTCCTGGGTGAGCGTTGTCACTGGCAGGACGACTGGGCACTGAGACCCCAGACAACCGAGCATCCCGAAGACCGGGAGCAGAGACACCAATTCCGAGAGACACACTGATCGCGAGGGAGGGCGGATGCGAACACGGTCAGGAGAAAAGCAGAGGGATCGTGAAGAGTGAGAACGTGCGGATTTGTTCCGTCGAGACAGGAAGTTCCCGGCGGGGTCCGGAGGACCGACCTAGCGAGGCGTTTCAGCTTTCGTGTAGGATGACGGAGAATCGGGGGTCCAGGCGTCCTCACGGCTGCTTTGGAAATACCGCCAGGCAAGACGGAATTCAGAAAGAAGCCTACGCAGAGAAAGCCACAGGTGTGCGGGTTCTTACTCATGCTACTTTCAATACGTCCGACGACACAATCTGAAGCTTGTCCTATACATTGAAGCGAGATTTATTAGGGCATATTCGTGACGTATTTCTTAGGTACATAGCTCGGAAACTAACCATACGCTGCAATCTCCATTTATCATTACTACGTGAAAAACATAACAGCTTCAAACCTACAAACACCAGTTGGGATGATGCGTCTTCAGTCTGTGCTCCTATTATATTTAATTAGTGCCGAAGGAAGTCTGAATCACAGAGCTCGCGCGTGAGGTCAGCAATAGACTTCATGACAACGTGCGTCTACATGAAGCTGCGGACGAAAGACCAGGCTGCACGTGGAAATAACGCTCAAAACTGTCACCGCCATGCTCTGCCCTTGATGGGAATTAGCCGGCAGTCTGCTGAAGTCGGCCCATAAGTCCAGGGTCCACATTCTGTGACTCGGGCTCCCGTTTGTCACAGGGAGGAGGGAAGACCCCCCGTCTGTGAAAAGGCCAGCTTCAGAAAGAGCATCACCGTCAGTGTCAGCTGGTCCCTGGCGACTCTATTATGAGCCGCACATGCTCTGCCTTTGAAACCACCTGGCTAGCGCACTTCCTGCCGGTGACAATAGCGGTCGCACCATCCCACTGACATCGCTCTAATTAGGACTAAACTTCCCCCGCCGAGAGCACCTGACTCTGGCACATTGCCATGCAATGGGCGACAGACGCTCATTGCCGTTTTCATAAGAGAAGAGAAATGCTTTCAAACAGCTAATTGTTAGCAGTGGAAGAAGGTTCAGGGGGAGGCTGCCTGAAGGCTCGTGGTAAATCGGATGCCAGGGGTGACATTAGGAAAAGCCTGTGTTCTGCCCGACACGGCTACAGAATGTGAGGCATCAAAACACAGCGGCGTGGCCATCCGCCTCCAGAAATATGTTGGAACTGGAGCACCACAGAAACAGCCCTATTGGAGTCTGGTCTTATGTTAAAACAGCTTCCTCTGTGGGCTGTGCTTCTGGAGTCAGGCTACATTTTAGCACCGAATAAGAAATTTGCAGAGATGCGGGCGACGTATCAGAGCTACGGATCGAAGTCTGTAGTTGTTTAGACTGTACCCCTCAAATAGCAGAGGTCGTTTGTCTTGCGATTGGCGATGAGATTAAAGTTCCTTTTGTGTCTCGTTAACATAAGGAATTGCCTTGGACTTGATATAATGTAGAGACACCGATGGTGCCGTTTTATTTTCTTTTTAATACGACGTAGCCTTCGAAATAGGAAGTTTAAACCAATTTCCTTGGAGTATCTCTGTAAAGAAACAAGGACGATTCTTTTTAAAACTTTCAAGCTCTCGATCTTAAGTGTCTCGTAAGAACAAACCAGTTAAATCAGCCCCCTGCTGACGTACACACAACCTTAATCTCCACTGAGAAAACTCAGAATTCCAAGTTTAAGTCCAGGACTTTACTGCACGAAATATGCTTTCAGTTAAACTAAAAGCATAGCGTGTTCCGCACATTCTACATACCAAATGTTATTGATCTCTTTATGATTTCAATATTTAACATTTCGTTGTGGTCAAGAGAAATTGTGGGAACTGTGATCCACTGAAAGACATTGAAATTTCCTCAGAAATCTCCCCGTTTAGGTCCTCTGTAGGCACGCAGCCTGTCGTGAATTCTGCCCTCGTAAACACACCGCCAAGTCACAGAGACCACACTTACAGAACTGACTCCCGGGAGGTCGTTTTGTGTTCCTTCGGTGGTAGGGAGGCAGATCTCGTTTTAATTCACGTTTGGAAAATTTAATTACCCATATTGAATTACTTCCAGAAAATTATATTCGATGTTTGTGTAAAAAAATGCTTTTATTAATAAATCAATCTATAAATAAGTCTCTCGAATCTGTCAACCCATTCGGTAGCTGTTCTGGCTTATATGGCAGAGTGTATTCAAATTCAAAGTAAGTTTATACAAAGTTACAGAAGGTGAAAATAATTCCTGGGCTATGGATTTTTCAAAACCGCTTTTTACAGGGTTGTTTATACCTATTTCCTCTTCTTTCATTAATAAATATTTAAATAAACACACCAATCCTACTTGATGGCGGTCTTTTGTTTTTCTATAAATATTTCACTTACAGGTCGAATTTTAAAATCCGATTGCCCAATGGCAGTCTTCGGAAAAGCCTGACGCTTATGAACCTTTGCTGTAAGACTTCTGACATAAAGCTCTCCACGTTTAAAACAGCAATCATCGCACGATGACCTTGTCCTGTGTTAGCTTATGTACTAGAGGATGGCCGTGGACTTCACCTTTTAAAACAGTGATTTCATTTTTGTGTCTTTTCAAAGAAATGTACGGTGAACGTCTCATATTTAAGAAAAAAAGAGTGCCGAGGTAACAAAATTTTCTGAAGATAGGGATTTTAAAGATATAAACGGAAAATAAAAATTCGGTGCGATTTTGGGTAACGGCCTACAAAGTTACAAAAGGTGGTCACGAAACGGTGTTTTGACATTCTTCGCGTACGGAGCGCGGTGTTTAACACAGATCTAACCCCGACCTCCGTGTCGCATCTGACGACGTCCATACATGGGTGTCCTTGAGACTGAGCTGCTTAGGCCGGCGTTTCGCACCCACGAAGCGAGACACCGGATCGTCCTGTGCCTTGGGGGTGACCTCCCCCGGGGGACCGCCTGCTATGTGGCCAGAGACGCCCGGCTCGGAACAGGGGCCTGGGCGCTGCTTCGTCAGTGAAGCGTTTCCCTCATCCTTTCCCCTCACCTCGTTCTGTTTCACGGGTTGACTGGGGATGAGCCTGCTCAGGTCGGGGTGGCCCCGGGAACTGGTAAAGTGACTGACGGGTGTGTCTGTTGGGGAGACTCCTTGTCCCCTTGAAGGAGGAGGTGAGGGCGGAGTAGACAGGGCGCCAACCGCTGACTTGGCCGGACCCAGGGAAGGCTGGATCTGTGTTATGGTGTGTGCATGTATGTGTGTCAGTGAGTGTCTATGTGTGCATGTCTGTGCATGTGTCTGTGCATATCTGTGTGTGTATGCATGTGTGTGCATGTATGTGTGCGGGTGTGTGTGTGTATGTGTGTGTGCACTGTGTGTGCATGTCTGTGTGTGTCTGTGCATGTCTGTGTGTGTTTGTGTATGTGTGGAGGGTGTGTAGTCGCTTTGGATTCCTGACCCTTAGTTGTCATCACGCACACGCGCGCACACACGCACACACACCATCCCTCAGTGAGGTCTTCTGGACTTGGGCGTTTTCCGTTTCTCCGGCCAAATTTCAAATCACGCATCTCCGCTTCCGCAGCCCCTTCCCTCCTGCAGCCTAAGGGACGATGGCGGCCCTCGCCATGGTACGCAGCCGCTCAGGCGGCCCCGTCAGGCCGGGGCGGCCACCCACCCTTCCAACTTAACGTGTCCATCATGCTTCCAGGAGTCACAGTGGACGAACGCTCAGAACCGACACGACCTCTAGTGCCATGCGGACATCGTTGTTCGTCCATCAGGTCCCGTCGCTGAAGGAGCACGGGCAGGACGCCACCTTCAGGAACCTGGGTTTTGATGCTGGTGGCTCGGGAAGAGGGGGCGGGCGAGGACACAGATCCTGGGGCCAGGCTGCCATGCCACTTCCCAAGACGGCTGTAAGTGAAGGGGGGACACCGTGTGGCATCCGTGGTGACAGGTTGTCTCGCCTCTGTGTGGAGGACAGCGAGGGGAAGGCCCAGCAAGGACACTGGGCAGCGGTGGGGACGGGCGAGGCTGTGGGGGGCCACCAGGGCAGGGTGCAAGAGCAGGGGGCGGTCACACTTGGGGCACTCTTCAAGGTCACACCAGCAGGACTGTGGGCGCACCGGGTGCGTGACGCGTGCGTGAACGAGGCCTCACACGGGAAGACACGTTCTGGCCAGTGCTGCCGCCAGTGCTTCACCCGAATGGGGGTGCGGACGGGATCACCGTGATCAGAAACGTGAAGGGCCCGCCCCCCGCGCGCCCACAGACGCCCCTCGTGGGGCCCAGTGACACGAAGGAAGAGCACGACGATGGTTTTAGGCATTAGTACCTTGTGAAGAAGCAGAATTCAAACTATAGGTACGTTGGGAGGACCTACCCTCAAAACGGGACAGTTCGTTCAGCTGTAGATCGATACTTTCCTTTCTCGAGCGTTCGGTTTAAATTTATTAATGCTGAGCAAATATAAAAGATGGAGCTTCCGGCGCTGCGGGCAGGGAGAGCCCTGGGCCGCGGCCACCGCCGTTCCGTGGGTCGAACTGTCCGTCGAACACGTACGCGTGGCAGGGAGCACTTGCCGCAGGGAGCACTTGCCGCAGGGAGCACTTGCCGCAGGGAGCATTTGTCGTCACGGCTGAAGGCCCGGCCCCGAGGTGGGTCCCTGAGCGGCCCGACCGTCCCCGCCTCAGAGGCCAGTCCCGTGAGTGGCCGGACAGACCGCTCTGAGGCCGCGAGGAGACAGCAAACCTGAATAGTGGCCGGAGGACTCTTCCTCGAGTCATTGGTGAGCAACACACTGCTACGTGTCACCGCGATTGCCAGCGGAGTGCCAGTGGGAAACAGAGCCCTGTCAGCACGCCAGCGTCTGTGGGCCAGGTGGCAGCATCACGACGCCAACAATGGACTGTTTCTCTCTTCCCTACAGAACCCCACCTCTGGCCGCTGAGCCCCGACAGCTCTACGTGTTCGTGTGAAGGGTCCCGAGCACCAGACGTGACCAAAGCTGAACCACGTAACGCTCCCCAAACGGCGCACTGTCCCCAGAGCCTCCGTATCAAGGGACACATTCCAGCATCGCCCTCGGCTCTTCGCCCTTCCCAGCGGTCCACAGAATCATTTATCGGGTCCCAAACGCCTCTCGAAAGGATCCAGTTTCTCCAAACCTAATCCAACCTGTCATCGCTCCCGGCCCAATACACCATGAGTGCGTCCAAAACGGCCACAGAACATCCCTTTTGCCTCCTTCCCCTCAGTCTGCTTGCCACGCATCAGCCACAGCGAAGTTTTTCTAAATGTCCATCCACAGTAGAGCGCATAAAAAATAGGCCGCAGCATCATAATTAGGAAGAACGAATTACAGCTGCATGCGGTGACATAGTTTGACCCTCATGGATAAACAGTAGGCAAAAGAAGGTCAAAAAAGACAAACCGACCTGTGCCGGGCGGCTGTGGTGACAGTGGAGAGTACCTCGTAAGTGTCCCGATCTGGAGGGGTGCGAGGGAGCCTTCTGGGGTTGCTGAGAAGGTTCTGCGAGGCAGACGGGCATTACCTAGCTATGCCCATAGACAAAGTGTATTGAACTGAAAATACGTGCACGCCATTCTATGCAAGTTACACTTCGACATAAAAGTTACAGCTAGCTCACTACAGAAATAAAACAAAATGGAAAATCACAAATACAAACCAAATGCCATCGCCAGGCTTAACATCTTTCACAGCTTTCTCGTTGCTCTAAGATACAGACCAAAATCTGCATTGACTTCCGGTCCCTGCGTTCCCTCGAGCCCCACTCCGTGACGCTCCCCACCCCACTGCTGACGTTCTAGAAACGCCGAGTGTCTGGGGGCTCCTCCCCCACTCCACGTGGCTTCATAGCGTCGATGCTTCCGCTCCCTCTCCTTCCACCTTCCTTCGCCTGAAGAGCTTGTGCTCGCCTTCCGAAACCCAAGTCACCTCTGCCTTTCCCATCCACCTGGACAGCTCTGGCTGCCCCATGGTTGTGACGATATTATCCTAGAGTCAAAAAGGATGTATTTCTATTTGCCCACAATCCCGTAAGAACAAGTACAAGGGTAAGTCTTACTCAAATACACCCACGTGCTAGTGCACGAGAGAGAACTTTGGTGACACTGAACGGGCTGATGTGGCTCCAAACAATTCCGAAGTTAGTGGGGATGAGGGAGAAAGAAAATGCTGAGTTAGGGAGAAGTTGAAGGAAAATATTTATACAGAAAGGCAGCATGGACCATGCAGAGCCAACACTCAGCCATGAATAAGAGCACCGTGTCTGTCACCTCGACAAAGGCCGGACGTCGCGGAGGAAGCCGAGGGGCGAGGCCACCGCTGTCCGCGTGCGTCGTTGGAATAGTACCGTCTCTTCCGCCGTTTGATCCTCCCCTCCCCCCAGCTGGCTGAAACGATCGCGCGCTGAGCAAGCCAAGGGCATTGCACAGAACCGTGCTCTGGGCCATTAGTGTATTTTCCTGCTAAAGAGAAACAAAAAGCTATATGTTTTATATCACAGCATAAAACGTCCCGCGTAAATTTCATGTGGACGGTATGGACAATACTGCGTGGATTATTCATATCATCAATATCGTATAACTACTTTCACTTTTAAAAATGACATTATCCTTCACTGCATGACAGGGGGACAGGGGAAAGAAAAGCTAGGTGGATAAATACGGAAATACTGAGTATTCAAAGTAAACGCTAGAAACATCGGCAGCAAGCATTCAAGTCCAACATCATGGCCGCACAACTAATTCCCAAGCTTTAGGGGGAAACGACTCCACATTAACTCATGGTGGCATCCGGGCGACGTCCTGTTTTCGCCAAGAAGTCAGCACTCCAATGATGGTGGCCTCAGAGGTGTTTGCACTGAGACAAGCAAACATAAAAAACAATAGAAATATAATTTATTATCCGTATCATTAATACAGATCATTATCTATCATACTTGTAACAGTTATTACAGCAAGTCTGTGAGGGAGGCTTATTGGCTCAGCGGTACACGCACGAAAGTTGAGTCTCACAGAGTATATATGGCAGGATCCAGGACATGCCGCTTGAGACTGGCACGGATGCCGCTTGAGACTGGCCCCAAATCCCATCGGTCCAAGCATGTGGGCATCTTGAATAATCCGAAATGCCAAGGAAAGGCTTGCATTCTGGTGGCCCGGCGTCCCCCCGCCCACCGCAAACATTCTGCTGCCACGGCGACCTCCGGGGCTGTTCGGTTTTCATACCCATCGATGCCATCGACTGCGATCTAAGCTGACAGCGTCATCACGGAAACTGAGCTGGGTGGCTGCGGGCACGGAGCATCATCTCCCTAAGACACCGAAGCTGTTTTAGGCGAAAGAATCATCTTTTAAAGGGCAGGTTCCCAGAGAGTGGCCACTGGCATGTCCAGTTTAGCTTTCGGCAGAGTAAATGAATGGGGAGGAGTGAAGTCATCGGCGGAAGCGGGAAGGAGGAGGCCCTTGCAGACCGCCCGTGGCTGTGGTCCAGTCCTCCGCCATCTGCCCATCAGAGCTCCGTGGCCTCGTTGTCGGAGAACAGGTAGGAGAGGCGCCAGCTTCGGAGACGACCCGGAGCTCAGCCTGCGTTTCTGCCGGGAACCTATTCCCTGAGTGTGAACGTCAGTCTCGACTTCTAGGACGCACGTCTTCTGCTCAGATGGGAATCACCTCTCACCTACTCGGCCGTCGAGTTTCCTGCAGGGCCCAGATGAGATGACATATAGGGGATGCGTTGCCAATAGAAATCCTTTTGCGACAATGGAGAGTAACCATTTCCAATACTTTTATGTGCATTCTGTGCTTCTCACCAACTTCCTGTGTCATCCAGGGTCTTTCAACAGTTCCACTTCTTTTATGGACCATAAGATGGGATTTAATTATCATTAGAATTAGGTGCATGTCTTATGTAAAATTAATAAGATCGTATGGGAATGCAAATTTATGCAAATGTCATGCAAATGGAAACTCAAAGCATCATGTTAAACTCTCTGTAGAATACGAGAAAACAGGCAGGGCTCCACTTACTGGGGCAAACATAAGCTCGAACATACAAATTCGATGGCACAATTAATCATATGCAATATTTGAACGGTGGTGAGCCAAATTTCCAGTAAATATAAATGAATTATGAGGCATGAAGACTTTAAATTCAGAAAGCTGTCTTAGGGTTTGCGATGCATGTGATTGCTGGAGCAGATACCGGGGAGCTGGAGCGATGCTCTCGGCTTCTCTCGGGAGGGGTGGAATTAGGACACGGTGGGGGCAGGAATCAAGACGTAAACGCGGGAAGTCTTTAAGGGACGATCTCTACGTCGTTTTTATTTTTATTTATTTGTATTCTGCACGGTCGTGGTCCAGTAGAATGTGTGAACCGTAATTGGTCTTCCATTAGCGCTGGCTGACTTTTAGCACTCTATAACGCGTTGCCCTGAACCTAGTTATTTGTTTGGTAGAGGTTTAATGATTACTTACTAGGCACAAAATGGGGTGCTCAATGCAAAAGGGAGGTCTCCGCTCCCACGCGCGACTGAGCGGGTAAGACGAGAGCGGAATTCATTAGAGTCCGCGGTAGAAGACGGAGAAGGTTCGAGAAGCTTCGGGAGGTGATAACGTCGGAGTCGGGGATCGAAAGATAAATAGAATGCGTAACTTCGAATACATTTAGAATTTTGTTAGAAACTCTTTTTAGAAGTAATTTTCGGACTAATTTGATATCTAGGGGCCTTTTTGAAATGTCTGCACGCTTGGCTTTCCCTTTAAAAATGATGTTTTATTAGCAATAGGCTCCATTAGGTGTCCCTAGGTGGTCTCTAAGCTTTCCATCTATTAGACAAATAATTTTTAGTGCCCGTTATGTGTCAGGCACCAGGGACCGAGTGCTGAGAATATAAAAGTTGAAAAAACAGGGCCATTCCTGGCCTCCATGGAGCAGTTAGATTAGCGGGGGGCAGGTAGTAAATAATTGACCGTATAATGGTCGTGATCATGCAGTGTAAGGTCCTGTTATATTTCGTGAAGTGACAATATTTGGTATATGACCGACACAACAATTATCAGGTCGGCACAAAAAGTAGAAAGAGGGATGGTTTGGGACGTGAGAAAGTGGGCAGTGGGAGTAGAGAATAGGGACCCTGGGGCCGATGCCCAAAGGGGCTGGCAGGTGCCCGAGCACAGTGATGATCTCAGCCACCTGCTCGCTTTGCATGCTGAGAGTTTTCTGAAGAGTTTAAGGTAAGCGTGAAAACATATCGTTTTACTTTTTTTGTTTTCAGAATCCTTCAGCTTCTATGAGAAGTATGAGAAAGAGGAGAGACTATTTATAAAAAGAAAGAGTTGACTATTTTGCAATATGCCCAGAAGGAAACGATGAATTTAGACTAGAGTTTAAGGCCGTCAAGGTAGCAGGCAACATGAGCAAGACACAGATTTGACGCTTTAAGCCACTGAGCGTCAAAGCCATTCTGTGTTGCTTATTACTTCAGAATCCCTGTCCTGAGGGATATGCCAACCACACAAGTTCAAAGAAGGAAAAACAAAATATAAGAGCAGGAATTGGAAAAATGCAATGCCCCATGCCAAAGAAAAAGGTGAATAAATCTAAGACCTCTGACAAATGTCTTATTTATTCAATAAAAAATTGAGAAAGGATACCCAAATAAGAAACATTTGTAACAAGTAATGTGGTAGAACCACAATTCTAGAAGAGATGATTTTTAAAAAGGTTTTATGCATGTTTTATAATAAAAGTTTACATTAATAAGGTTAAAATATACTAAAAAAAATCTTTCTAGGAAAATGTAAATCAAAAAGAATTCTATTTAAAAAATATCTTTCTATATGTTTTATATGTTTCATATATTTAGAACTCTATATAGTCCTCAAGGAATATATATACTTTTTGAGTCATTTCAAGGTTCAAAGCCTAGAAAAAGATTAATATTTTTAAAAAGCTGATGACCTAGATATCTATGCCCGCATAAATGCATACGCGCGCGTGCACGCACACACACACACACACACACGCACGCGCGCACACATAACACACCAAGGTTGCAAGGGTGCCTCACTACTGCAAAAAACATTCATGCGTATTTCTAATTAATGTCTATAATTCATCTAATAGGCTAGAAGAGGAAATCTATCCACTCTTTTTGAGTGGCAGTAAAACCAATTTTAAAATGTAAAATATTTTCCTGATTAAAAAAGATGCCAGGACATTTGATATGAAAAAGAAATATCTCAATATGATAAATGGAATGTATTATTTCACACTGGTTTCAAATATCCTAATTAATGCAAAACAGTGGAATTTCTATTAAAACGGGGCACAAAACCATTGGCCCACCACCACTATTAGAATTCAACACTGTTCTACACGTCCAGCCAACGCATGAGACAAGCCACAAACGCCCAGGATAAGCAGCGAGAAGAACATCTTCAGGCTCAGCAGACATGAGAGTCTAAACAGAAATGCAGTAGCATCCAATGAGAAGTGGGTCCCATTTTTAAAAATTTGTAGAGGTGAAATGATGGCATCCAAATTTCACCTGTTAAAGGTGAGATCTATTACATGTGTAGTCTCCAGGGTGGGAAATTACACTGAGTTTGCATCCGTTAGAAGTAAGCTAAGGAAAATAAAACGAAAGGACACGTTTGCTCATTACGCCGCATTATAAAAATCATAAAACTATTATTTAAAAGAAACATTGAGATGTCAATTTCTTGTTACAAAGCGTGAGCTCTGCACAAAACTGTGCCCATCAGAATTTATGCCCAAGTCTTCTTCTGTTCCAGACTTAAAGATACGGTAGAGCATTTCAGTCTTTTTGATCTAAGCGTTTTGTAAGAGTTACTGTCGCTCTCGCCACACAGGTTAGCTACAGTTATTTACAAACTCTGCAGGAGGTAAAAGCAAAGTCCTCCGCTGTTTTAAAGCCTGCCCCTACCCGCGTGTGCGACGCAAGGCGTGTTTCCTCCGCCCTGATGGAGCCATAACCCCTCCTGCCACCCCCGCCACTTCCTCCCAGTCCAAGAGCGGCGACCACGTCACATCATGGTGCAGCGAGGCTGACCTGAGCCTCTTTTATTTCTGCTCCCCAAGCTGGGTGTGACTTTGTGCCTGGTTAGTGAACCCTAATGCAAACGGATGTTTCCAGCTCTGCGAAACCCTTTATCACGTTTATTATCGCTACGTTGTTGGGTGTGGTCATCTAGAGCAGTGGTCACCCAACCTGTGTGGCACCAGGGACCGGGGCTCCTACGAGCATCTAACACCTGATGATCTGAGGCGGAGCTGAGGCGGCGATGCTGGCTCTGGGGAGCGGCCGCACATGCAGATGAAGCTTCCCTCACCCCGCCCGCCGCTCACCTCCTGCTGTGCGGCCCGGTTCCTCACAGGCCACAGACAGTACCGGTCCACAGCCCGGGGGTTGGAGGCCCCTGACCTAGACCACGAGTATTCCTGGAAAGTGGCTCCATCGGCGAAGCTCTGCGTGCTCGGGACCGAAAGCCTCTGCCCCTCCGATTGCCTCGACCCCTCCAGTGTGGCAGCTGGTGCGTGGAGTTGCCCTGTTCTGTCTGCTTTGGCCGCGAGGGGACTTGCCCTCCATGTCACACGAAACCCGTGCTCAGATGTCTCTGCGCTGAATCCCCCTGGCTGCGAGTGACTCCTCCCTCCTACGTTCCCTCACTCCGATTCTTGTTCCTTATTGTCTTTTGTTACATTGTTTTTCGTGCGTGCTCCTCTAACTTATTTTGCAATGGAATAAGCAACGTGCACATACAGACGTTGCTTACATTCCGCAAATTTGCATTGCACGTTATTTTTTTATCTTCTCCCTGCTTTCTTCTTTCCCCGTTCGCCATAATTTATATCTGTCTTTCCGCCTCTGTGTCTACCGTTTCCCTTATCAGAATATTTGGATCAAAGAAATAAGCCTTAATTAAGCTGTAAACGGGCTTCGCTCTGTGATGATGGTGGATACATTTTCTACTGTGGATTTTGAGTCTTTTCAGCATAATACAGTCACAAATCTGGGGGAAAAAAATGAAAGAGGAGCGTTTTCATAAAGAACAATTACAGACCAGTCCTTTGCGACTTTCAAGTCCCCAGAAGATCGTGTGAACTGCTAATTGCTTTAAATGCCACTCTTGAAAGTGGCCCAGAGACAGTCTGTACGGTGTCTTATTAAGCTAAGTCGATATCAATGCTTTAAAAACTGGCAAGAACAGGGAGACCTTGAAGCTTCTTTTGTTATAAGAAAACCAAAATGGAATATTAAATATTTAAAAACTAGGTCAGACTTAATAAATGCATTTTCAAGTAATCCAGCCTTTAAATTAAGCTGCAGTACGGGATGGATGGATATGGGATGATGTGCCAGCAGCCACACCAGTCACGCTGGTGCTCCGATTATGTCAAAACTCTACTTACACAGAAATAACTTAATGCAAATTTACATCCAAAAAGCCACAATAAGGACTCAGAAAATTAAATGCCTAATTCTCAGCAGAGGCACATGTGCAGTGGAGGCAGAGATGATGCCAAGACTTGGTGTCACAAAGTATGGGAAGCAACCGTGGCAGAGAAAAGGATCGGAGCAGACACACACACACACGCACACACGCACTCGCACACTCACGCACTCACGCACTGCCACCGAGATGCCAGACTTCCCGTCCCCCTTCTACTGCAGAATGACAAGATCTTCCCCACTGTACCGAGAGTGACGTGTCTAGCCTCTGCTAACAGGCTCTGGGGATCGGGCGGCTTAATGAAACACACCCCGGGCTCTGCAGTGTTGCAAGGCACTGAGTGGGAGGGTGTGTACTGTAACCTTTCTCGGTCACTGTCCCTGAGACCGAGCTGCTGGCTGGGTTCCAAGGAGACCGTCTTCTGGGGGGAGATGGGCGGGCCAGATCCGTCAGCATCTGTCTCTACTGGAGGCAAAGACCAGAAGCCTTGGCTGATGCCTGCCCCTCTCATAAAGCAGTCAGGAGCAAGGCGCGGGTCAACCTTCGTTTAAACGCTGTCAATCTGCCGCCGGGGCTTGGCGTCGGGGCCGTCGAGACCTCCCCCCAACTGTACGCAGCTGTCTTAACTCTGACGGGCGCCGGTGCCTACTGAGAGCGCCAGAGTCTTCCGACGAGAAACGATTCTGGGAACCAGCTGGCATGCCTCTTCTAAAATCTGGGCGAAGTTAGGGCAGCCACAGAGCTGTTCTAACCGTGGCTAACCCATAACTGACGAGGCGGCCTCGCCCCAGACCAGGCGAGCCTGATTCCTGACCGCTGAGCCCAGGCGCCCTGCTGCAAACACATCCCCAGGAGCTCTGATGTTCCGTCCAGGCTGAGGACCTTGAAGTCCGATCTCTGCCAGGTGCAGTAATAGGCTTACACGTGCCTTACAAGACCTCGTCCACTCTGTGAAAATTGTAGGACCTTGCAAGTTACTATGATTGCAAAAGACGATTCGGAAAACTCTAATTTTCCAAAGTGATTCTTTATAAGTAAAAGAAATTTCCCCAGCAACTTTCGCCCTTTAGAGCCATAGAAAACATATCCTATTCTGATATTTGAAGATGATTGTCACTATGATGGCCTCATTACATTTCTTTTTACAGGCAAGTTGATTTTCCCCTCCCGGCTCCAAGTGGTGTCTGCACCAACATGCTCCTCGACCATCAGTCGAAATGAACACGCAGAGCAAGGACGGCTCCTTGCCTTGGTGGCTAACGGTCCTTGGTCATATCTGACAGTGTCTCGGGAGGACAGTGTTGCAAGAGAAAAGGCTTAGAAAACCCTCGAAAGCAATCTTGCCCAACATCCGGAGCAGCATTCATTACGGACAGTGCTTTACCTACGAAATTCTCTCGCTGTCTGAGCTGGGCCACTTAAAACAGCGTGGCCTTGAACCGAAATGAATTTGTTGATCTTGCAAGTTAACTATTTCTGCCTTTCACAAACTCTCGTAAGTGAAGGGTAAATTTGGAAAACATGAAGATTGATCATTTTTCCCCTGGACTGATGCTATTTTAAGCTAAAAGATATTAAAAATTCTAAAATCAGTAATATTCAGTTTACTTTGCATCTACCGGTCTCTCCATATTTTTAAATTTGATTTTAAAACATTATAGACATAATTTTTAAATAGTTTCACTTTGAGGAAATGGTAATAGAATATAAAGTGAGGGAAAAAGTTTAACCTTCATCGCGATGCATCTTTTCTTTGGCTGTGTAGATACCAGCAATGTTGCCATTTGAAGACAAAAATTGACTCGTGCTCAGAGTTTAATTATTCACCTTGAGTGCTCAGATCACCTAATTTATCCTTAAAAAACACCTCTATAAGTCGATATTATCCTCATTTTATAGATGTGAATACAAAGTTTCAGAGAGGATAAAAATTTAAGCAATATAATAAATTGTGGTTTTCATTATTTTGATTCTAAATTGTGGTTTTCATTATTTTGATACTGATTGATCTTTCCACATCTTTGCATAAGCTAAAAAAGGCACACGTTTCTGATGCGAACTCTCTCATTCTCTCCTCCCAAACCCAAATCCCTCCCACATACGCATTTCAAAAATCGAGGAAAATAAAGAATTAACTGACATATCACCACAGTGGGAGCAAGGAAGCATATTGAACGGAATGTGTCTTTACGGAACTTCCTAAAAGCTGAACTGCAACCGTCCCACATGATATTTGGCTTTACGTGAAAATGTACACGTTTCATTTTCTAGACCAGGTCACCGATCCCCACCACACACAGGAAAGGGATCTACCTCCCTGTAGTTGTGAACTGTGTGTTCGCACACACTCTGCAGTGCACGGAACCTCACATTATTAGATGGCAGGGGGCAAACCGTCGCATCAGGGAAGGCGAGACCCCAGCCCGGCCCTGGGAGGAGGCAGCCTCTCCCGGACCCTGTCGCCTGCTCTCCGACCCACACGGAGCTCCGCGGCCCTCACGCCTTTCAACCTCGAGGCGCCTTTCTCTGCCTTTCATTAGGTTCAAGATCCAGCCACCGGGGGGTCAACCTCGTTCGCCTCTTCTGCCCTGAAGGTGAGGGACACTCAGTGACCACCTATCGACCCAGTCAACAGAAGAATGCATAAACGCGTGGGAACGCAGACCGGGCACACCATGGCACAGGAGAGCCGGTGCCGGGGTTCGAGCCCCCTCTGACCTTCCGTCCGTCCAGGGCCCCGATCACGAGGAAGGAATGAAGGGGACCCGGGTGCGGGAGAAGCTCCACAAACTCAAAAATGATGCTGGTGAGCCTCAGGCGGAGGATCGTTCCGAGGTGTCCAGATTTGTTCGTTTGTTCCTCTTCTGTGCGTCATTCGTCCGCAAACAGCCACCGAGGACCGCCGTGTGCCCACAGCCTTCCCCGCTCGGGATGCCCCAAGGAATTCAAAGGAGACGCGCCGCACTGCGGAGCGGACGCCGGCGCCCGCATCCCGCCCAAATCCGCACCTGCGGGCTCCTTCCCAGAGAGCAAGTGCAGGCGGGTGTTCTCACAGCCGGACACAGCATCAGGTGGCAGGACATCGGAACGGGAGGGCCGTGGAGCACTGAGCCGAAGTCTGAAAACGAAGACGTAAACAAGACACTTCGATTCCTGAAAAACAAATCACATACATATATGTGTTGCAAACCAGAGTGAATGAAACTTAAAAATAGGAAAAGAAATCTTGGTGACATTCGAACAGAAGAATCTAATGGCACATAGCACAACACGGAAGTCACGGCTCCGATGAAGCCACCGTGAGACACAGGGTTAGCCCTGCCCAGTGGGAAGGGCGGAGGGCCTCAGAGGGCCTCCGGTCACCAGCACGGTGCACGGTCTCCTGACTGCTGTTCTGAGGGCGCGCAGCGCCTGACAGGTGATGTCAAGGCACCTGGGAGGGTGGGGGCGCCTGGGCGTGGCCGTGATGGTGGCCGTCCCTGAAGTCGCAGACCTGCCAGGATGGCACCGCGGGAGCTCAGGACAAGCAGCTCTGACATTGCAGGGCCAGGCAGGGTGAGGTGTCCTGCAGAGCTCTGAGACCGCGGCTGTCACTCAAGGAATCATTAGCAATAAAAGGGAGGCTGCGTTGTCATCTCACTGCAGGGAGGCTGGCTGCCAACCAAATTAGCCTGCTTAGGGAGCGTGAATCAAAATGACATGTAATCTGAATGTTAATGAAAATTTCTGTTGCTTCGGGCTTCAGATCCCATCCGGAAAGCTTCATCTGGAAGGCACTTTCTTCCTGCTCGCTCTCATTTTGATTTGAATTTGCTGGTTTACCTAGAAAGTAAAAATAATCGTTAGGCAGCAGAACTCGGACAACGAGCGTTTAGTAAGTTGCATAGCTGAGTCAGTGGTGGGGGACGTCCCCTGACGAAGACAGGTTTTGGAATGGCCAAGGAGTTCTGTGCTAGGCACAGAGGCAGCCTACCGCCCGTGAAGACTCACCAAAAAATAGGTCCAGCTGCCACTGTTAGAAAGAATGCGTTTTTGTTTGCTCCCACGGATCGTAACGCAAAGTGAACAGCATCTGAACCGATGACACCAACTCGTCAGCTCTCGTTGGAAAAAAGCCGCCGTGTGTAACCATTATGCATTTACCTATCGCAAAGGCCTCTACCAGACCACCTCATGTCAACATGGTTTACGGGTTGCTATAAAATACTCGAAGAACTTTGATTTAAAAGCAGCAAAATCGGGTAACCGGACATAGGCAGGTACGGAATACTGCACGGAGGAACAATGCACTCCTTGGTCTGTAGCGTTCACGAGCAGCGATGTATTAGACTTAATATTTATAAAAGGCTAAAAGTATAGAAAAACGTGCTTTGCGTGGTGATATTCCTGTTCCCCTGGGAGCGGGGACTGTTAGGAGAGGGGTCAGTGCCAGCTCTGCGGGGCGGGATGTGGCAAATCTTTCTCTGCTTTATTCTTCCCTTTGTGACTAGCAAAATCGGGGCTGTCGGGAACAAATCCCAAAGTTTATCCAACAGAAAAACCGTCTGCGAGATTTCTAAAACATAACGGAGCCACATAAACATGTATGAAGGCGCGAAAAAGAAACGCTACCTATTCCTATTCTGCTAATATTTGGGAATGTTAATAACTGCGCCCCACGACCCTTTGTCTGAAGAGCAAGTTGACTTGTCCCGAAGAAAAGAGACCTGGCATCCAGTCCCGGCTTCGTCGCTGCCGCCGAATGTTTGCTTTCGTTCCCATCCGTATGTGATGCGAAATAATCGTTTGATTTTCGTTAGAATCAGCATAATGGTGGTGATAAACCGTTATGAACCAAAGCCCGCAGTTTTCTCAGGTTTCCTCGGTTTCCACCTAACGGTCCCTCTTCTGCTCAGCATCGCACTCAGCAAAACACACACGTCCGGCTGTCGCGTGCCCAGAAGCCCCGCCCAGCTCTGGCAGTCGATCGCACCTTCTCTTATCTGCGACGAACGTGGCAGTTTGGGGGCGTACGGGACAGGTGTATTGTAGGGTTTTCCGCCATTTGAAAGTGTAAATTTGGGTTTGCCTGTTTCTCCTCGTGGTTGCGTTGGTTTTTTGCTTCGTGTATTTTGAAGCTCTGTTATTAGGATTGCAAACGTTTCAAAACATCATTTTCTCTTGATGAATTAATTGACACATATGTCACTATGAAATGACCTCCTATACCTCTGAAAAATCATGTGCTCTGACATTGACTTCGTTGAATATGAACATAGTCCATCTAGCTTTTTTTAATTAATTTTTTTTTTACGGTGACATTGGTTTCCGATAAGTTTCAGCTGCACTCTTTAACAGTAAGGCGTACATCTGTTTACACTGTGCCGTTACACGGCTGGGTTACACCTTTCTGCCCCGTTCTGCTTAACCCTGATATGCTTACGAGGCAGAGCGTCTCCTGCAGGCAGCATGCAGTTGGGTCTTGCTTTATAACCCAACCTGACGACCTCTGACTTTTAACTGAGGGGTTCAGTCCCAGTCCATTTATGTGATATTTGATATGCTTAGATTTAAATTTACCATATTCCTATCTTTTTTCCTTACTTCTATTCTTGTTTACTTTTTCTTCCCTTTCTGCCCTCTTTCGGCTATTTTTATATAATTCCCTTTTTCTTCTGTCGGGTTTTCATCTAAACTATTATTGTCTGTCTTTAGCGTGCCCGTCGGGGCTCCTTACTGACGTTTATTTGTTCTAGGATCCAGGCACGAAGCAGAGGTTGGGGACTGGAGAACATCTGAGTGACACGCAGAGAGCCACGGCCAAACGCACGTGTCCCTTTTGCCAAAGGTCAGAGTCCTCGGAGCACACGTGTACGTGTGAAGCTCCACACCCTGAAGGCCATGGGGTCACGCGTGCAACACAGCGACGCTCAGCCGGCACTTCTCACCGTTTTCCAGATGTCTCCCGAAGCCTGTGAATCATCATTCAACAGAATCGATCAAGTCATATAGTCCAGCCCCATGTAAGACATACGCCATCAGAGTGCAATATTTTTCTCAAAGAAATAGCCTCGTTCTGAATCATTTTGCAGAATAGATAGATAGATAGATAGATATCCTGTATGTCCTGAATCTATTATGTGACAGAAAACATCTCTGAACAGTGACAATATTTAGCATTATCAAGATCCTGTGACCACCTAACATTCTGTTTAAAAGTATGGTTATATTGCCGTGTAGAAAAATAAACTGTAGCTCACAGGAGTCAAGATGAGTTGGAAGCCGGCTGGCTCCCTCTCCCGCAGGAGGAGAGAAATTAGAAGTGGTCATGGGGAGGTAAACAGAAATGCCAAAATTATCAGAAACATCTTCCATTTCAACATTTCCATAGACTTTGTCTGCCTTATTCTCTTTACAAACGGGAAACATCGTCTACCTTTGTAAAGAAAAAAAAAAAATTGACAACCAAACAATCGCTTTAGAATCCACTTCTGTGCAGATGTGCAATAGAAAACAGTCCCTGTGGAGTATGTGTGCATAAAATTTGACATGCTGATGTTTCTGCGGGAACACATTTCCAATATTTTCTTCATAAAGAAGCAATCTCCACATTCTAACAACTAATATGTGAGCTGATAACTGCGGAAGGGAAAACTAGGTAATTTTTAAAATAATTTGACCCTTGAAATCCCTGCTGTGGAAGGCTTGAATTATCCAGATTGGCTGTCATGGAAACCACTGATCAACTTGGACAGCCATCTCCACGGACAAAGGACGTCTGGAGAGCCAGGCAATCATCTACGCGATTTCAGCCAAGTCCGGGCCCTCCCCCCGCCTCGCATACCCCACACTCAGCCGCAGGCCCCGCCCTCTCCCCAGTTTTGCATGAAGGACCTCGATATTTAAGCGAAGGGGGAAACGGAAACTGGCATTTGCACAGATCAACGGCCTTGGCATGCCATCCGAGACTTGGCCAGAAAATGGATTCAAAATGCAAGGAATGGCTGATCAAACTCCCACTGCCAACCGCTAACACTGGACTTTGCTTTTAAAAGTAAAAGGTGAACATGCGACATCGCACAGGGCACGAGAGGGGACTTTTTCTTTTTTTCACTTTTTGCACAAATCGATATTCAGAGATAAATTTTTACAAGTCGTTAAACAGATATGTAGTGAATGAGGCCCAAAGAGAGAGGAAAAGTAAACATAATCAGAAGAGCACTGGGCGATGTTTTCTGCGAACACAGTTTCTGCTATCATGTTTATTTAAAATCCTGCTTGTGCTGGTCTCCTGATTATTAGCCAAATAATTCATCTGTGTTCACTTTAAAACAGCATCGAAGGATATGTAACACTTTATTAGGGTACTATTAAATAGCACCTGGGAGATTAAAATCCTACACTTTTGTTTGTTTTAGTGATTCTCTAAGGAACTAATTAGGGAGAACTTTGGATTTTTTATCCTTTTCCCAAATTGTATATATATTCTCCAGTGGACTTTACAAAACTGTTTGAATTGTGAGAACTCTGTGTTTCGGCTTTTAAATAAATAAATAGTCTGATAAAAAGTATCATGAAATTTGAGGCTGTTTGAAAATATAGATAAAAGTGTTCAACTGAAAATTTCATGAGAAAGGAAGTCACAGGTGAATATAATGTTATGTCTGCATTTCAATGAATCCTATTTTCCTCATTCTGTGGAAAAATTGGAACACAGGACGGAAATTTCTTCACAGCTTTATTTTTTATCTACGATTTACTATGTTGATTCTGTAAAACGTTTTAAGAGATGTGAAGAGGATTAAATTTACATCTATTAACATACAACAATGGAAATTTAATTAGGTCAATTTACGCCATATAAACAGACGGTGTGTGAATAGCACCTCAGGCCGCAGGACGTGTTTTAAGTCAGAAATAACTTCAGCATTATGTTTCTTAGGAGCCAAAAAAAAAAAAAAAATGACCACATGTGCATCTATAAAGTTCCTAGTTTCTCACTAAAGGAAGAAAATAGATTCTCTGGAAAAATGGAATTTTTACATGGAGCCAAAATCTTCAAGATATTAACCATGTCTTATTTTACATAAAGAGGTAACACAATATCACAGTGTGAACAAATATAATGCTATATTAAATGGAAAAAAATGACACTATGTAAAAACAGAATGTATTTGAATGTCTCTATCAGTGGCTTTATTTCCGTGAGGGGTCTAACTAAGTGTACCTACTTAGCTAGTGGCATAGTGACATAGCAATAAAACTGATCAGCTGTGTCCCAAGTTATGTCAGTATGAACAAAAATTTTCGGGACAATGCTTTTGACTTCATGGGTACAAAACACCTTTACGAGTCAATCGCACAGTCGCTCTGACTTGCCAGCTTTGCGTCTGCCCCAGGATGTGCGTATTTAGTGCTCGCGAAGTGCACAGCGTGTCTCAGACGCGAGGTCTGGACTGCTGGTCCTCAGACACAGGCCATCGGCGCATCCGCCTGGTGTTTCCCACTGGACACAGCTCTGATGGGGAATGAACGTCCTGCCGCGGCTACGCGGGGACTCGGTAGAGTAACTGGCCACAGAAGAATGCCAGGTTTGCCATCTCATCGAGCTGGCGGCCAGTGTGATCCTTTGCCTTCCAAGGCGCCTAGAAATCCAGGAGCGGGCATCGATGGAGGGGGAGAGCTCTGGGAGGAACCGGGCGGGGACGGGGGGCGGGGGCGGGAAATCTGAAGTCCAAGGTCTCAGCTGCAGGAGCAAAGGAGGCTGGGATGGAGGAGCATGTGGCAGAGCCCCCGACACCGGGCATGAGCCCCACGCTGTCCCTAAGCCGCGCAGGCGGGAACGCGGCCCAGGTCATTTGCCGTGGACTGTGAGCCTCACAGCCCAGACTCGACGATGCTGCTGTGGAAGAATCTGAATGGCACTGGGGAGGGTTTGCAACGTGAACGCCACCGGGACCGCAGCCCGTGGATGGCGGCCTAGACCGTGGCACCTGATGCTAAGCCAGCTAATTGCCTGCTGCGTCAAAAATGCCAACAGTGTAAAGGTGCTCATCCTAGAAAAAAATCACAAATGTGTCGATTTGTGAAAAGACAATCAGTTGGCAGATCCTCTGTGACGAGACGGCAAACACGTGAAGGAATCAAGCAAGAACTTTAAACCAGCTATTATGCAGATGCTTAAAGGAGCTATTCAGTGTGGTCAGAACATTAACTTATGAAGTATTAGCAAAAAACTCACTGATGGACTTGCAGAATAACACATATATTAGAGAGAAAAAAGCTAAGAGGAACATTATTTCAAAAATAATAAACAGATCCTGAGAAACTGTGAGATAATAGCAAAATATATAATATTCGTGGCATCAGAGTTTCAGGAGAGAAAAGACAGTGCAAAAGCATCGTGTTGAAGAAATAATAACCGAAAATCTCCCAAATCTGGTGAAAGATATAAACACACAGTTGTCTGATGCTCGTTGAATCCAAACAGGCAAAGTCAAAAGAAATCCATGACCGGATGCATCATAATCAAAAACCTTAACACTAAAGTGGAATTTAAAAATCATGACAGCAGAGCAAGAACGTGGACTCATTATTCGCAGGGGGACAATAATGTTAGGGACCCACATTTCCTGTCATACACCTCGTGTAATGGCCTGCTGAAATGTGAAAGGGTTAAAGAATAATTAAAACCTGAAACTGGACAAAGGAAGTCTATAACTTAGGCCTAGTTTCTGGAACCTCTAACCACATTCTGTTAATCATGAAACTTGTAACAATGAGCTCATACACTAACTGCCAATTTTAGCCTGTGTAACCCTGCTTGCTTGCGTGGCATGAAAAATAATCAATTGTATATAAGCTGAAAATTACTGTTTGGCCATCGCCCATGGGAACACTGGCTATTGTCCATGGGAACATAGGCGATCACCCATAGGAACATAACATTCTAACAACAAGCTTTCTGCTTCTGTACTTCCCGCTTGCACACCTGACCAGTGGGTTGACAGGTAGTGAATAGGAGAAAGATGGACCTTTGTGTTTAAGACAGAATGAGGAATGGGATTTGGGGCTTAAAAACCTTGTATCTTGGCATTTCAAGGCTGCTCCTTTGCAAGGACAGCCGCCGGCTAATAAACTGTCTCCTGGTTAAGAGCACTCAAGTTGGGTCTGGTTATTCTGGACACAACACTCGGAGGGCAGAGCGAAGTAGAACATATGAAAAGTGCTAAAGGGAAAAAAGCGACAAGCCCAGAATTCTATACCTAGCAAAAATATCCCCTAGAAATGAATATGCGATGAAGACATTCTTAGGAAGGAAAGACTGAACGAATTCGTTGCGAGCAGATCATCCAAAAGCATTGCCGAGGACCGTGCTCGGTGAAGGGAAGTGACAGGGGTGGAAATTTCAGGCAGCTGGAGCAAAGGGAAGCAGCAGAAAGAACAACTGTCCGGGGAAATACAATGCGTCATTCTCCCAGAGTCCTTCCAAATACGCTTGGTGGTGAAGAGCAAGTGGAAATAACATTGTCGGCTAAGACCGTCAGTGTTTGCGGATGTAACACATGACACCTGAGATACGTACGTATTAATAGGTGTTAAATGATATGTATCAAATAAGGTGAAGGGATCTACGTGGCAAGATTTCTGCGTCACGTTTAAAGTGGTAAAACGTTGATTCTAAGTAAACTGAGAAAAGTACGTATTTATATCAAAATTACTAAATAAAACACTAAAAAATACAAAGAGAAGTAATAAAAAAATTACAATAGGTAAGTTAAAATGGAATTATACAAAGAATTTTAAGTAATTCAGTATATATATATATACTGCATGTATTTTTCATCTAATTCAAATGCAAAATAGAAAAAATATTTCTTAATATTGATTGTATGACTTAGATAATAGAATTTAGACTATGTTCTATTCCAGCCCTGATGGACAGTTTTCTTGATTGGCTTTCATGACTAGATAGATGATAGGTGATATTAATTGGTAGAAAGATAGATAGGTAGATATAGATCATATACCGTATGTCTGTTGCAACCATGGGATTTAAGAGAGTTCAAAATTAAGGAAAGTAAAATGGAATGATGGTGAACATTTGAAAGACTGTCTGTATTTGCTTCTTAATCACATAGTAAAAATAACATATAATAATGAGTTATAAAAGATATTTTATACATTATAAATCAATATTAATTTGTGCTATACTATTAATATACATTAAGCGCCTTCTTAAATTTTTTTAGCCAATCCATACCCTGAAATTTCAATGGAATGATCGTAAATTCATTTTGCTTTATTGAATTTGAAAGAGAAAATTCGAGACATTCTTCTTTCTCTCTCTGGCCATCTGAATATTCCACGTGCTTTGATTCTGGTGCTTCCGAGTCGCATGTTTGCTCCTCCCGGACTTACCTGTGCTCTCACTTGCCCTTTTGCAGGCTTCCCCAAGTCCTGCTGGGAGAATTTCGTCTGAGCTGCTATACTTGAAAAGTTGTCATTTTCCGCTTCCTATACAAGCCAGAATTCAGGACTGAGATTCTTTTCTTTTCTCAAGGCTGGAGACAGATGGACAGACAGACGGACAGTCGGAGAGATGAATACACACACAGATTATAAATCTCGAGGCTTCCTCTGCATCCTTGGAGATTCCTCACTCCTACTTTGTTCTTTTTTTCTGATTAACAACACGAAAAATGGCCAAACACGTATGTATAATGAAGTGACACGTTTCAGAAGAAGTGATCTACGTGGAAACAAACGCACATGTGTTCATGGGCCATACGAGGAAAACGGTGTCCTGGGAAGGGTTGCTGCACTGATCGTCAGACTTAGCGTTTCTGATTCGTGATGCAGGTGGGATGTTGAAAGCACAGCCGTGCGGCCAGCGGCGAGGAGAGCCCGTCCCCGAAGCGGGGCGGCCGAGACACTTCGAGTTTCTGAACCCAGACAAGGTGCCCATTTTCCTGCAGAGAAACCACCTGAGCTATTAACAGGATTTTAAATCCACGAAACTGACCGAGAACTTTGAAAGGTTCGTCCCTGACTCTGTTCTCGGTCATTTTATTTAGATCTATCGCCCACTGGGAGAATTCCTCGAGGCACCGGAAGAGTCCTGTGGAAGCCTGCTGTGACTCTCACTCCAGGGACTGGAATCTTCCGTCTTAGCCTAACCTGGTGCGACAACCTCCTTCGGTGTTCCGACTGACGCCATGACTGCCGAGGTGCGCTCATGCCCACAGGAGGTGCTCGGGGCCCGTGCTCTGACCCTGCCACGTAGCATTCATGTGACAGCTCGCCGTATCACATGTAAAAGCCAGTACTAAGTGACTGCCAGCGACGCCCTCTGCCCATCAGCTCCCTAGCCACGTGCTTCTCTATTTTCACCCTCAAGACCTCGGAGGTCACCCCTGCTCCTGCCAACTACAGAGGGTCGTGATCCCTACAGACCCGCTGCGTGCTGGACGTGGCTATGGGGTGGGTTAGCAAGTGCGTGATTCCTTTTTAAAGACAGAGATTGCAAGCTCCGAAGATCATGAAAGACTCGATTCAATAACTAAGATTCAATTCTTTAAAATTAAAAACAATGTTTGCAGCATTTTTTTCTGAGTCAAGAACTCTGTGCAATTTCCATTTACTGGACTTCTCCGTTCAAACACGGATGTATTAAACTCGGAGTTAAAAAGAACCGAAGATGGCAGGCGCTTTGCAGAACAAATAATTAAATACATTTGCTGTGTAAAAATATTTTTAACCCAAAAGATTAATCATGAGTAAAGATCATTAATGTTCTTTTTGTATTTTTCGGGCTTACGCAGAGTTCTTTCTTTAAAAATTTCAATAATCCTAACATCAAAGATGTTTTAACATTTCAATATTAAATATAAACAAAATCCCAAAAAAATAAAACTAAAAAATTCAAACCTAAACTTTCTGAGCGGCCATGAGCTCATGGGATGGTAGTTTGATAACTTTCAGTGACGGTTCATGCCAAAAGCAAAACATTATTTTGTAACTCCTGACATTGGCGCCTGAAGCCCTTGCGTTTACTTTCCAGCGCCCGTTGGATGCGTTCAGCTCGCCTGGGTCACGCAGAAGTAGGCCAGGAGCAGAAATCAACTGTATTTATCATCCCTGTTGATAGAGCTGGAGGGTTAATAGCAGAACTGTGTCCAAAAGAAGGCCACAAATCAAAGAAGCGAGGGTGTCCGCACGGACAGTCGGGTGAGTGTCGCTGGCCGTGACACAGAGCGGGACACAGAAGCAGACAGAGGAGGGGAGAGAGTGACGGGCGGCCAGCACAGCGAGCGAGAGCCAGGTCCCTGTCTTTCTGTCGGCTGCACCTGGGATCCATCCCCCGCGAGCTGGGGTTTGCCTCGGGGAGGACAGAACACGCTGAGGCTGTGACACGCGGGACAGTACGCTTGTCTTCCTGTCCTCTGGTCCTCCGTGGAATAATTCCTTGTTGTTTTTGTTTGGTTGGTAACGCTTTTTGTCTATTTGTCTGTAATCAAGCCTCCGTCGGGTCCGCGTAGGCAGACAATGGCGCCGTGAACCCCAGCGGGTACGATTTCCCATTTTTAGCAAAATGAGCTGTTCCCTTCCTGCCATTGTGGCCGTGCTCCCTAGCGCTCAGCATCCACGTGTGATGGAGAGTCACGGGACAGTCTCAGGATGCAGCGCCACCAGCAGTCAGGGTCACTGCCTCTAGCCCCACGTGGAGGGGGAGGGGGCGGGGCTTCTGGCTGCCACAGCGGACCATGCAAACGCCACTGCAGCTAGACCCTATTAGCGGTGACTTCTCGTCTCTTCCATCTCCATTTCTGTTCCGGGGGTGGGGAGGTGCCTTCCCAAGAGAGGACCATGCCTTTCTCCGGCGGTAGCGTGGGAGGGGCGATCAGCTTTGGGGGTTAACTGACCCTACACCTCTGAATTTGGGGAGCGACGTGGTGAAAACACACAATGTCTTCCTAAGGTTTTCCCTAGAGGTCGGTGCCGAGGAGCAAGGCCGGTGCCCCCTGAGCAGAAGCAGAGACGGGGAGTCGGCTTCTCAATGCACACCCGTTTCTCTCCTTATTAATGTCGTCGGGGTCTGATCCCAGCTTCAGAGCTCGAGGGCTTTCGTCATTTTATATTTTCAGTGTGAAAAATGGTTGCCACTTCTTTAGCTCTATGATATTTTAGTGCGAACACGGGTACAGATACACGACAAGCTGCCAGTAAGATATATTGACCCTAATACCTAAATGTGAGGCTATAAGTAATTTTCTCTTTATTACAAGTGAATAACTTGAAACATTATTCTATAAAGTTGGAAAATGTACTGCAATTCTGTAAAAAATGTTTCAAATATGGATGCGCAATGCATAATCTTTTCTCTAAAAAATATCATGACACCTCTACGGAACTAATACGATTTTCTGATACCTTCTGGGTCTTTGATTTCTTAATCAATATTAGTTTGAAGCTAATGTGATGAATTCGTAGCTAATTGAAAGGATGCAGATTATTAACGCCAGCCATTCACCTTCGCCTCATAGTTTGACAGGGTTCATTCTGGAAATGAGCAAACTGATTAATTCCCAGGACAGCAAAAGGCCCAGTGGCCCAGCGACAGAGCGTGACTTCCTTATGTGACGTGCCACCCCTTCGGTCGAAAAGGCACAGAGATTAGTAGCTAATGCGTTCAAGCTCAGACCAAAAAGACAAGCATCTCAGTGCAGCTTTTCCAATAACTCACTGCTGTTCTATTATTTTTCCCGGGCTACGTGTCACCAACGTGAAGCAGAGACCTGCTAGGTGCCTTCTCATCCAGGGACACCACGCAGATTAGAGAGTTGAGAAGTTCCCATGTCAGTGACTTGGAATGTTGTCCCCACCCTCTGACAGGACAGGTACAGGACAGTCTCCACGCTCAGCAGCACACGGTGACGCGTGCACCGAAGGGCCTTCAAGGGGGTGCATAGAGTATTCAAGAGACACATCAAATTCATTCTAACGAGACAGCACAGTTGGACGAGACGTGAATTAGTCAGGCTTCTCCAGAGAAGCAGAACCGACAGGATGCATATCTGCACGCGTGTGCATGTGCACACGCATGCGTGTCCCCGCACACATGTGCAAATGCACACGTGGACGCATACGGGCTGGCTCGCACAGTCAGGGAGGCCCAGGGAAGCTGGCGATACCATTTGGCCCGAGTCCAGTCCCCAAGGACCGAGGGGTCCCACGTTTAAGTTGCGGTCTGAACCTGAGGCCCACGGACCAGGAGCACAATGTCCAGGGCAGGGGACGGACGACGGGCTGAAGCGCAGAGAGCAGGTTCGCCTTTCCTCGGCCCTCTGGTCCGCCCAGGCCCGCACAGACCGGACGGCGTGTGGCCGCGCTGAGGACGCAGCCTTCGATGCAGCCCCCGGCTCAGTCGCTCAGGCCCCTGGAAACGTCCTCGCGGACGCTCCGGCGGTAACGGTCTTCCAGCTCCACGGCATCCTCCGGCCCAGCCGCGGCCGCTGATCAGCCATCGCAAACAACATCTCCCATTTTCCAGTCAATGTACGAAAGGGGAGGCTCAGCGCAGTTGTAAGGAGACAGATGGGGACACTCACGGGACATTTGTCAAAGAATGACTGACACTCCCTCACAGTCAAGCTCAAAATTCATCTTCAGAAATCTCTTCCTGACTGTCAGATGAAGCCGAGTCGCTTCTAACGCCGAAACCAAACTGTGCTGCATGGAACGTCGTTGTAATTCTCTGCGGAGAAGGGTCTCCCGACGTAGAGGTGATACGCAGCCCGGGAGTGGCATCGCTTGTTCGCTGTGTTTTTTCCAGCCAACCCAAGGAGCAACTGACACGTAGCGTTAGGTCCAGGTAGCACCACGGGCGTCGTGTGGCAGACAGGACAGGACTTGTGAGAATCCTCGCCTTCCTAGGGTTAGAACGAACGCGGTTTGCAGGTGCATCGTGGTGCTTTTGCAAACGTCACACAAGGAAGTTCGGGACTTAGCAATTGTCTCGAATACCATGGAAGCTCTCTCTAAAGGAGGCTTGCCTCCGGTTCGCCTTCACGATGCACTTACTGTCACATCGATCTGCGGTTCGCAAACCTCTGGACGTGACTCAGACCAGCTCCCTGGGGAGGGCGTGGGAACACGGCACCAGCTCATCGCGCCGCCGAGCGCCCCGTCTCGCCCAAAGCCAGTGCGTGTACTCACCCTTCCTCCCCTTTAAGAAACAATTCTCTTAGCTTATTTTTTTACTTACTACTTATGCATAGGTTTCCTTTCCTTTCCTTTTTACACAAATAAGGCTCAGACTAGTGCTAATGCGAAAGGAAATTAGTTGGCGTTTGTAGAGTAGCAAAGCAAGCCAGTGTCCTCCCCCGTCCCACGACGGAAGCTCGACGCTCTGCATGACACTTGGTCACCAACAGGTATTTATGCAGTAGATGTGTTAGCACACGTGTCGAGCAAAGTGAAAGACTGGGGGTTTTCTCACGAGGAAATCGGAGAAAGAGCCACAATTCGTAGACGGTTCTCTGTACCTAGAGTGACATTATGGGCAAAGCAAGAAAAATGATTACGGGGGTTTAAATTATTCTCACAAACTTTACCACGCGGAACTCCTAATTAGAGTCATAGCTTTCGGCCTGACTCTTGCTCTGCCACAAAAGAAGCTGCCAACTCCTTTTCTGAGGTCCACGCTAAGTCCCATTTCCCAGTGGGCTGGACGGTGAGAGTCGTGACTACCGGACAGAGCAGCACAAACTGCGCAGGACGCAAACCTGACCCCCTCCCCGCCCCAGAATGGTGACTGTACCCAGGCGACTCCTGCCTCCTGTCTCGGTCTCACGGTGATGACGGTCTCAAAAGGAAAAAGCGAGATGCATTACAGTCGCCAGGAATGTCGGGTGCTTCCCACT
This sequence comes from Pteropus medius, assembly GCF_902729225.1. NCBI lineage: Eukaryota > Metazoa > Chordata > Mammalia > Chiroptera > Pteropodidae > Pteropus > Pteropus medius. The sequence continues at coordinate 1,809,865 of NW_024354504.1, read as the reverse complement.
TCATCACATCGTCGAACTCGTATAAAAATGTTGAGAAAACTGCTGTCACGAGAAGTTACAAAAATCACCTAAGGTCACACTCCTAGTCGAGTGATCAGCTCCAAAAGCAAACTGTACATTTTCCCCGCGACAAAACTCAGGCTCACTCCGCCACACACCATCGTCTTTGTTGGTTTGTTGCTGTTGTTGTTGTTGTTGTGAGTAGGCAATCCACATGCGTGACATACAGTTCAAGAGGTCGCAGAGGGCATAGTAGGAAAACATCTCCCTCCTCCCATCTCGAGTCGACCACTACTGACCAGTTAGTTTTATACCCTGCCATACGTCCCACGCATGTGTGTTTACGAACATTTGCACACGGTCTTTCTTCCCGCAAACATGACACATGCAAAACGTGACTTCTCTCCAGAACATCTCAGAACTCAAGCACAGAGACCCGCGTATATGAAGCTTTCTCGTTCTTCTTAACAGACAGACGGCGTCTCCTCGTAAAAATAGACCACGATTATTTAACTCTTCTCTACGAATCGTCCTTTAGTTTGTTTTGGACTTCGCCTGCCAGCCGCGTTGTAGGAGCACAGAGAATAGCCTGTCGGCCTTACTGTTGTAACAAAGTTAGAGGGTCGATGAGGAGGAGGAAGAGAGAGGATGACGGAGGTGACATCGCCGCTCATGACGCCCTAAACCCACACAAACCATGAGTCTCTGAAGACGTCATTGTAACGAAATATTCGCTTTCTCACTTCCGGCTTTCATAGCTCTCGTATGCGAAATGAGACAATAACATAAAGAATAAATATAGTCAGTGGGTCTAGAGCATCTCGACATCTCAGCAAACGCACGGCTACTGCTCTGTTCGCCAGCGCTTCGTGGGAGCTGCACCGACGTCCCAAGACACGTCCCTAGACACCATTCAGAACGCGTAATGTGGGCTCCTTCCCCCAATATCCACTCACCTCGAGACTGAAATAAAACACTGCTCCTTTGTCAGGGCTAAGGCCTGGGTTCACTCACCGTACAATCGTTCAGTTTATCCCAATCACATGCGACTCTTTCCTGCTTTAAAACACACGTTTTACAAACAGTCCAAGTGCGTGTTCATCGTTATTTAAGGATTCTTTCCACACATGAGTTTTCTGTGATTGTAAAACGGTGCTTTCAAATTTTTAATCTTCCTTTCAGGTTTGTCATTTAAAACATGATTTGCACGTAGTGGACATAAAATCAAGACGCTCTAAATGAGAAGTCTTTTAAAAACTATTAATCGGAAGAAACGTTTACATTCAGAGAACGCGCTGCAGTGGAAGGGGGTGAAGGGCCTCCGCGAAGCACTTTTGAAAACAAAAGGAAAGGAGCGAGGCAGCTCGCGTGGCACGTGCCTAAATTCATGCTGTCATTCCGCAGGCCGACGTGTTAAAAGTTTCATCTGACCGAAAGAGTCCATCATGATTAAAGTGTAAGAAACATTTATACGACATATGTAATCTAAAGAAAACTACGCGATCCGAATTTGGGGGTTTTATTCACTAATACAGTAGCGCCCAAGAAAAGAAGCAGATGGACAAGACAGCACTCTCGGTGGCGTCTATGCAACCCAAACAGGGAGTCGGTGTAATTTAAACATTGATGGGG
>NW_024354504.1:1800310-1807757 GCF_902729225.1 Pteropus medius | reverse complement strand
ACGGAGAGAGAGGGAGGGAGAGAGGGAAAGAGGAACTAAGGAAATGATTGCATTAACGTGATTATCCAGGTACTATGTCGCAACACGTTTATTTCGTGATCGATCTGTAGCATTAGAATAGCTAGACTTCGCCTTGGTCTATGAAAGACAGCCACTCTGGTGAGCTCTGCATTTTCCAGGGAGATGCTGACCACCGTGTAGTAAAGGGTAATATATGGTTGTTAGACGTTTTTCTTTGGTGTTCCTTCAGTGCATAAAACCTGCCTGATGTTTCTGACCCATTGGACCCGTTAACCCTGATAGTAGGCTTTAGCGCATTCATCTGGAGCCACAGAATTATGATTTTTTATGGTGCAGAAGTTAATTAGCAGATCAGTCGAGAAAGGAAAAGGATAGGAAAATGTCCAGCATATTTCATCAATGAACAAGAAAATAATCTCTTTTTTTTTCTGGATAGCTGGTAGTCATTGTGTTTTTACATACATCGTTTCTTTCAAAGATTGAAAAGAACACTGCCCGGAAGATACAGCATTGCAGAGATGTGGCTAACATTAATTTTTTGGCACCTAGTTTAATTCAAAAGGATTAAGTAAGTGTATTCATAGATTTTAAACCAATCAAATCACAATGCCAATTCTTGCATTAATTTTCCAGCTAACTTAATTACAGCCCCAAGCTCTGACTTCTCATCAATTAACTGAGCTGTAAAAATCTGGATCCCAATTCTGCAATATATTAATCAACACATGTGATGTAGGGGAACAGACTTTACTGTGGTCTCTGGGCTGAAAATCAAAGAAATAACCAATGTGGATTTTGCCATATTCAGCTTAAAAACATATTAATACTTATTAATTTTAAATGTGGTGCTGGCTGACCAGATGAGACAGCAAAGGAGGTACCTAATAAACGAGGAGAAGAGAGTCCTAGAGACTGAGCGCCAAGTTTAAAAAAAGATGAGAACTGATTTCGCTCATATGTGGGATAGGAAAAAAAACAACAAAAAATCAACAAAGGAAACAAACAAACTCAGAGCTACAGACAACAGAATGGTGATGACCGGTGGGGGAGGGTGGAGACGGGGCAGGGGGCGAACGCGCAGTGACAGGGAGACCAGGCTCTGGGGGGTGAGCCCCTGGCCAGTCCACAGATGATGCGTTACAAAGCCACGCACCTCGAACTTACGTGCTGTTATTAACCGATGTTACCTGGTAAATTTAACTTTAAAAAGAAACCAGGCAGAGGCGAGGTTCGAGCGGAGGCGAGGAGGTATTTACGCATGGTGAAGAAGATGCAGAACCATGGTGGGCCATCGGGACCGTCAGGCAGGACTGAGCGGCCCCCGCCCAGTCCCTCCCCCGCCCGCCCTGGGCGCTCAGGGCCTTGGCGGTGACCCTGAGGGAGGCAGACTGAAGTCAGCAGTGTCCCGGCACTCAGTTTCCATGTCCCCTCATCAGTAGCTTCCCCCACCAAGTGACTCGGTGTCTGTGCTCTGGGCCCGGGTGACAACCAATTCAGGCAAGATGAGGAGATGCAAACTGGGGTTCGCGGGCTCCATCAGCTGCTCTCATCGCAGAGGGACAGAAGTCCGCGCGACTCATAGATGAGACCGCGTCACAGACAAAACCAGCAGACACTGGTCTGGCATAGTTTGGTAAGGAGACTAGTGGCCTATAGTTTTGAAGAAGAGGAGAAAAACAATTTTGGAAAGGAATATAAATTCATTTTCACAAATGCCAAGTAAGCTTCGGCTGGTATTTTCCAGACACACAGGACATTCGGGTCAATGTCAGAATGAAAATCGGTTCTAGAGAGTTAAAGTTTACGAATTGCTAAAGACCTGTCAAGGTGATGTCGCATTTTTCCCCACATCTCCTTCCTCGACAAACAGAGAATTCTTCAGAGGCGCCCGAGTCCATTTCACGAGTCCATCTCTTCTTCCGTTTCTCTTCGGCTTTGTTGAAAATCCAGTGACCACAGCAGAGAAGTGATGAGACTATCTATCTTGTATTCGTTTTCTGAAGCAGAAAAGTGGACAAGCTTTCTATTTTTAATTTAGAGTCGAAGGTAAGTATTTAGTCCTCACCAGGAAGCGGACCGATCACACGTGATGCTTGGTTCCGACGTCCTCGCCGCTGCACAGGTGAGGTCCCGCCTTGTAGGGACTCAAGAGAGATCTCGGCACCATCTTCTCCTCCAGCAAAGCTTCGAATCATTCCTCGTTCCAAGGAGCTTGGTCGTTTATCTTTGGAAAATCTTTTTCCTTCTTCCGCCCACCCGACATCATCATCCTGACCTCAAACGATCGCGAAGCTTACGAGATACGAAAAACTGTCCTTTCTCACACGGAAGGTGTAACAAAGCTGGAGGTCTAGACGTCAACCTGACAGGTGTATGCGGATGCCTCGCAGCCGACTTCCTAGGCTTTATAATAGCGGTCAGTTATTCATTCTTTTACAGCCTCCAAGTCTTTGCTTTTCTCATTTACTCCATTTCTCTTTTCCTTTTCTTCCTCCTCCAATACGGTGACCCCACAGTGTCACGCTAAGAATACGTTTCGATGCGAGTGAGATCATCTGATGCAAAGTGTTTCCATAGAGATTTTATGCTCACACCGGCATCCTGCAAGCATGAGGAAGAGATGACGTTATTCTTATACGATGAAAACCAAAAACTCTCCTAGGCATTTATACTTACTGAATTCTCCCAACTATTCTCAAAACCGAGGAACTTAATCCTGATTCTAGGCAGGAGGAAGCTGACCTTCACCGTGACATCACACGCAGCTGGGGTTTGATCTTCGGGGCTGGGTCTCTGAGCCTGGAGCATGAACGTGGCAAGCTGACCTTCACAGAGACTTTGCAGACCTCGCTTGGTTTATGTCTCGGCCACTTCCATCATCTGATATTGTGGTGTAGGAAAGACAGAACCTTGTGTACACTAGAAAAAATGTAATCGCGTCAACATTTATACCTAACTGTGGATCGTTCGGGGATTTAAATGATATGTTGTTAATGAAGATGTCTATAAATTTAGTCGATGGGTTATGGGGGCTTCGCTTCTTTTACTTTTCTTGTATTTTATAACTTTTCTGTAAGAAACATGACCGATTTTACTACGGACTAACCAAACTACAGAATTATTTTTTCAAAAGATGCCTATCTTAAAGGGCAAATTTCTGACTCTCTTGGTAGGGCCAAAGCAAAGAAAAGCTTTACAGCACTCTTTTAAATTGAAAATGATTGAAATTTAAAGTTACACGTCAAGACGTATGTGTATATTAAATTCAGAGAGATTCAAACGAGTTATATACACATACGTTTTACGTAGCGGATAGTAAGAAAAGTCGTAAGGCTCTGCAGGTGTGTGTCTGCCACTTACTCAGCGATATTTACTCACTCTTAGTTTCCTGTCCCTTAGAATGGAGTTAATAATCATCGTAAGGTTATTGTGATCATTCAACGACTTTAAAGGAGACAATATGAGCGAAGAGCTTAGCCAAGACCTCGGCCCATCATAAGCTCTTACGTAACGGGAAACACGCCGTTAGAGAGGCTTCTTCATTTCTGAGTGCTGTGGAGTAGCTATGATGCCTAAGTGAGCAAAGATCTTCATGCAGGTTTCAGAGGCGTGAGCTAATTTCGGCGTCATATAATTCCAGGGCTGCAAAGGGCCCTGGAGGTAAAGTCCAGTCATCTTCAGGACAGCGGTGTGGGTGGCCGGGCGGGGGGGCAGCGTGCCCGCGCCCCAGGACGTCATAGCTGCTGGGGGACAAGCACTTGTACTTTGAGAGGCACTCTCGACTTATTTGCAGTGTGTGTGGTGCATCTCCTTAAGCGTCCTGCACGTCTCCTGCTCCCGTGGGCGCATACGAGCGACAGACAAGAAAGCAGACGTGGACGTGCAGACCCAGGAACGCCGAGCAACACTCCTCTGCCCAGGGCGCCGCGGACGGCGGCCAAGGCCTGGGCCCGGGGCTGCTCGTGTGTCCCCGGCTCCCTCCCGTTTCAAAGACCAGCTTCCGAGCCGGCGTAACTGCTCTTCTTACCATCCGCGTCCGCTGTAACGGTTTTCTCCTCAGCCGGAGAATCGCAGATGGCTTGGGGAGGACTTTTTAAACGAAACTCCACATCAATGAGACAGCGGGACCCGTGTTCTGCTTTCTGGGGAGTCGCCTTGCTCCCCGGTGACACACAGGCCAAGGCCCCGCTCCCACCGAGAGGAAAAGCTGTCCTTGGTCTCAGCGGGAAAGGCCCTTCCGATCACCCTGCGGGTGACTTCAAACCGCGGGTGTTCTCAGCCTTATCTCAAAGTCGGAAAGAGGGGTGTGTGCCTGTCTGTGAAAGGGGGCGTGTGCCCTGTGTGTGGTTGTGTGTGTCAGGGGGAGGGTGTGTAAGAAAGGACTTCTCAGTGTAGTTTTCTATATCGGGTACTCTGTCTGATTGTACAACGAAGAGCTGTCGAAGGAGGCAGAGAGAACTAAATTAGGTTTTCCTTAACGGAGGTGACCGTGCCAGTGCGTCCTTGGAGGCACCAACACCAAGTAACATGAAGTAACGATCAGCAAAACACTCCAGCCCCCGACACCAAGCAAAGCGACCGCTGAGGGAGAATGAGGCCCCCTCAGAGCCGAGTGACCGGCGAGCACCCCGCGCCCTCCGCTCGGGTCCCCCCGGGTGCTCCTCTCTTTCCTCGTGTCCTGAAAAACAGAGTTCAGGAGAGATCAGGCTTCTTTCCAACGACAGGGAGTCCGAGGGACACAGCTCCATTGACAACGTGCGCTAATCCGGCTGGAAGGTGGAATTTCTCGAGCGCTTTCGTGCAGGTCGGGGCTCGCTCCCGGCAGGGTCGCCCGTCCAGCCGGCACCCGAGAACCCCAGCCCGTCCCGCCCTGCGCCGTGCTGCCTGTGGGACTTAGGGCGGCTGCAAGAGCCTCTGCCATGAGGAATATTTGACGGTTTGTTGCGAAGACAATTTTCCCTAATTTCAAAATAAAAGGGAGGGGAAGAGGAAGGAGAAGGAGGGAGGGAGGAGGGAAGGAAGGAGGGAGGGAGGAGGGAGGGAGGAAAAGAACATATTTCACCCACTAGGTGGGAGAGAAAGTGCCACAAGGCCAGTCCAGTCGTTTCAGTGTGTTTTAGTAACTATCTACTGATAAAAACAGACATTAGGAGAATAATAAGCTTCTCCCCCCAGGAAAAGCAGCGTGACGCTTCCGCAAGCTGTTTGCAGGCTGTGGAATCGGGGCTCCGGGTTCTGACCCCCAGCCCAGCTACTCCCTGACGTGTGACGCGGGCGAGCTGCTTGACTGGGCTTCGGTTCCCCCACCTGTAAACTGGAGCGACAGCAGGACCCCGCGGCCAGAGCTCGGGGGCCGCCAGCACCCGGCGGTCCCCACGGCCATCTGCGCCTCTCCCCCCAGACGCGGCTCTCTGGCAGGGGGAAGGCGCTTGGCAGCCACGCGCCCAGCACAGAAACTGGCAAATGCTCCGTTTTTCCGACGCCGTCGTCACACATTCACCGGCACGAAACCGCTCTCGAGGGCGTGAGAAATTGCAGGGGCACCGAAGGCTTCGCGCCCGTGGGTACGGAACGATTTACAGCGGCCGTTTTTGGTTTTTCCCTTGGTGATTTGACACACGTGACCTCCCCCAATATTCCCCCCCAAAATGAGATTTTCCCTGAGGCTGTAGCGTTGTCACCGATAGAAACAAAGCGGATTTTAGAGTCAGAAAAAAGGGCAAGAGATTGTGTCGGCCACCCTTACCCGCCCCACGTGGCCGTGGAAACGCGTCACGCCGAGCCCGCGCCACCTCCCCGGGGAAGGGACCGGCGAGGGAAGCCGAGGCGGCACCGTCGGACGCACTGGCTCTTTGCTCGGCATTTGGGGGAGAAAGTTAATGTCCCTGATTTTTCAGTCAGGAAATCTTAGCAGCTTAGAATAACTAAATGACCAAACTACGCACGTAGGCGGCTCTCTGGCTGAGGCGCAGTATCCCGGGCTCCTCAGAGGTGCCTGCGGGGTGCTCTGACGGCCCGCACACCTCACGTCTCTAAGGGGCTCCTTCTCAGGTGACCGCGCTGTCACCTGAGCACTTGGTGAATTCAAGGACGTGCGGGCAGAACCGGGCAGAACCTCAGCTGAAGAAACCGCTTCCCATCAGCCAAAGGCCACTTTACACACCGGTACCAGGGGGAAATCAAATGTTAGCCACGATGAGTGTCAATGATAATAGAAATTTAGACTAAAAAGGGAGAGAGAAATTGGCTTGTAAATGACGCAGAAAATGGTGTCAAAGGTCTTTAGCAAATAAAATTTCCTGTGTCGGAAGAAAATGCTCTCGAAGATCAAAAGGGAAACCAGTGAGCCTTGGCCTACATGTTGCTGTGGATTAAATATTTTTCATAATAGCAATTTTAGCGTGTAATTTGTTTGTCCCAACTTGGAAAGTATGTTTTCCTGCTTGAAAATGAGGCCCCAGCTTATGCGCATGGCACTCGTCTGCGCTCCAATCACCTTGGGTGGCTTAAATTTTAGGTTGGATCCTAGGTAATCTCACCCAGCCCACCCATTGCTTATTCATCAAAGACTATTTACAGAAAAATAAGAGGCTACAGAGAATATGCATCCTATTGGAATTTTGTAATAAAACAGTCTCATTTACAAAGCTCTTTTCTCTTGTCCTGTTATTTGGGGAGCCCCGTAATTAAACGACGGCCATAAAATTAGGAGAATTCGCATTCTCATCTCATGTGAAAAGCTGCCTGCTTTTCCTCCTCCGCGGCTCGTGGCCGTCTTCGTGTGAAGTGCACTTTCCACCGTGAAGCGCAAAGGGCGCCCGAATGTCTGCACATCTGGAGCAGACGTTTGAAAATGACTGACAGTGTGACTGCTGGTCTGTCCGGGGAGGAATTCCCCGCCCTGCTCCGTGACTTCAGAAACCCTCAGAGAACCGTTTCTTTATTTGGCCCGAACGAGTTGAAAGGAGAAAACAAATCCGGCCGCTTTATGTCCATCCCAGAGCAGTCGCTCAGCTGTTTCCCGTGATCGTGGGACTAATCCGGTCCTGCTCCTACCGCCAACTTCCCAAAACGCCAGACCCCCGCCGAAGCCGCCGGAACCCGGGGCTTGTGTCTGGCACGTAGCATCGCGGGAAGTTTCCCAAAACGCTGTGTGGCCACGGAGCCGGGTCACCTCACTCCTGGTGCTCTGTGTGTCCCAGAGCAGCTTCTTCGCACTGACGTTTGCTGCTGGGATGTTCGGTGGCTGCGGGAGGCGGTCCTGACTGCCCTTCCTCACACCCCCTTCTCATCCTACGCGTCCTCACCCCTTCTCCCTGCTTCTGCAGCCTGCGCGGCACCCGGGGGCCCCCACGACACCCACGGGCCATCACGACACCTAGGGGCCGCCACAACACCTGGGGGACACCACGACACCCAGGGGCCC
>NW_024354504.1:1734322-1800299 GCF_902729225.1 Pteropus medius | reverse complement strand
CACCCAGGGGCCCCCACGACACCCGGCCCTTTCTCAGGGAACAGACTCGGGTTCTTCCCCGTGACTTTCATGCATCCGTCCCCAGCTGGACGATAATTCCCGGAGAGCCAAGGAAAACACACAGAAAAGTGCCATTTACAGACCAGCCGGGGGGCGCTCAGGATTCTGTGCAGGAAATAGAAAACACCGCAGGCACTTCGCTGGGAAATGATGTCTTAGAAGGAATTTGGTGCTTCACAAAAAGTTCTGGAAAAAAGGTTCTGTGAGCACCCAGGAGTGAACGACAGACGCACTGATGACCTCGTTCCCGTGAGACCAAAATTCCCAAGTTCAAGGACACGCGCCACAGCGGTGATCTAGGGAACTAGACATGCGGAGAGCAGAGGCGTCCGCCGGGGGCCCTGGAGCAGCCGCCTCTGGCCACAGCAGAAAGACGTCTCCGCCCGACAGGGCTGCGGGAAAGTCCAGAGCAGCTTTGCATTTTATTTCCATGTCCCTCCCTCACCAGCAGAGGGGCCGGAACGCGGTTTTGGACACCTGATCCTTGCAGTTCCCGGCAGGATGGGCGAGACGGGGTGGGCGCTGAGCAGCTGGCCCACGGGACCCACGCCCTGTCTTCCTGGTACCACACGAGAACTTTCAATGGCGTCATAGTCAATCCTCAGAAAGCTGTGTCGCTGATAACGTGAGTCACATATTAAAGACAAGCGGCTCGAGATTCGAGGAATCAGGACAGACGAATTATGTTTATCGAATACGCACCTGTGCCAGACGCCACGCTGGATGGTTTACACGCATAATGTCCCTTAATCCTTGGAAGAGTCTTAAATGATATCGTGGTTTTGCAGACTACATCGAGGCTCAGAGAGGCAAACTGTTTGTATTTCTATAACACAAAAGTGAAAAGTTGCCGTTCAAATTCCAGTTTGTCTGAGGGCAAACGCCATTATCTCTTTATCAACACGTTTTTTCAAAATACTTTAAAGATCCTGTCGCGTTTCCTTTGATGTTCACTTTACCGTTAGGGGATCAGAGGGGCAGGATCCATCGACCCTCCCGCCCAGAACGCTGTGGGAGTAACCGCCACCCACACCGCTCTGCTCGGCACAGGCCGAGGGCCCTCGAGGCTAAACAATCCGTCCGTACGGAATGCAACGGGGAGCAGACTTTCCGGCACGGTCTGAGGGCGGTCCCCACATCTTCGTTTGTAGGGATGCACTATCGCCCATGCACGAGCACACGTCACCGCAGTGCGCATTCTGCCATTTTGTCCTACACGCTACGGATGGCAGCTTTTAAAATCTTGTCTTTATCTGAACAATAATCCTCCAACGTTACGGTAACGAGAGGAAGTTGGACTGTTTAGGGACAGGAAAATCGACGCCAAGTTTTACATGGTCGGAGAGCGGAAGGTGCTCCGTCCCTCTTACCGGTGAGGGGTGGCTCTCGGGACACCGGTGCTGGAGGGCAGAGGACGAGGAGCCGCGACTGCCATCTCCGAGCACGCGGGACCGCCGTGCGGCGTGAGCAGCGAAGATGCCCGATAAAGTGTCGGCATCTTCTCTTTCGGGGCCTTTTAAGCTCGGCATGTGGGTTTCATGGTCCAAAAAGTGTAAGGCGGGACCCGGGCTGAGGGCGCGTGGCCTCCGCAAAACGTTTAAACAAAAGTAATAAACCCAAGCGAACTCTGGCGGCTGACTTGGCATTTCCGCTGGAAGGCCAGGCCTTAGGGACACGGTCGTGTGACGGGACAGTATTTTCACAAAGAAGAAGGTGAACGGCCCAGGAAATGTGCGGTCTGGACCCGCAGTGCCGCACGGGCTCGGCCGAGGACACGAGATGGCTTTTCCAGGCCCGCGGCGGCCAGCTCCGGGCAGGCCAGCCTTTGTCCTGTTCTGAAATTCCATCATAAAGCGGAACTGGAAACAGTCTGGTTGCCTGGTAACCAGCCGGCGTTACAGGGGAGATGCCCAGGTGCCAGAGCAGGGCCGCAGCTGGACGCCGAGAAGGTAAAGGTCGTGACGACGGAAGAAACCCAGGACCTCAGCGTGGACGGCGACATCGCGAAACTGCTCGCGATTCTGCGCACCTTGGTTTGGTCACCGGTTCTGGTGGGGACGGCGGCCGGGATGTCCAGAGAAGGCTGAGGCTCGGGAGGGCGGCGGTGGGGGAACTAGGTCAAGTGGCCATTAGCGACCAGGGCAGAGACCACCCACAGCCCCGTCTTTCCAACCGCTATGCGCAGGTGGGAGGAGGAGGGCTCTGTGGACCCCCGCACTGCCAGGAAGACCAATGCGCGGGTCCCGGAGCAAACAGCCCGAGACGTCGCTGGAGGCAGACATGACAGCACTGGACCATGCGGCTAGAGGGTCTCCTCTCAAGCTCGGAGAACGCCTGGCGGCCTTTCCCCGAAGGGACTGAGCCTGTCGCCTGCAGATCTGATATATTACCACCAACAGCCATCGTGTGTGTGTGTGTGTGTGTGTGTGTGTGTGTGCGCGCGCGCGCGCGTGTTTGTCAGGTGTTGCGTTTTTCAGCTTCTAGGTTGGCCATTCGAGTCTTGTACTCGGCTTCCAAACCTCTCCCGAGGCGCCTTATCTCTTCGCCCAGTTCACCTGTTTTAACAGCTGAGTCATTCGGGCGTCTGATCCACCGATTCGCTGGTTTTTTCTCGTGACTGTGAGCTGGGTTATCTTTGTTCTTTACATTTCTCATGTTTCTTGATAGAAAGTTGGACATTATCCGTCAGAGCACAGTTAGGAAAAAGCATTGCAATCATGGGAAGTATCGGTATTTTCTGTCATCTTTATCATTCATTCCGTGGGCATTTATTCAAAGCCCCTGATGTGCCATTCACTTAGTAACAGTTTAGAAGCTGAACAGCTGTAGTCAGAGATGAGGCGTCTACACCGCAGGCACTTGGGGAGCTGGAGAAGCCTCAGGAAGGACTTCACAGGACTTCGGAGGAAATCTCACGGCACTGTTTTAGTGCATCAGAATTCCTCTGTGATAAACAGCATTACCGACCACCTTTTTCAATGTCACTTCTTCCCACGTAAGGCTACTTTAATACCGGAAGAGTCTGTTCCAGAGCACACGGGTCCCAGACAGTGAGGAAGGTCATCTCCAGCACCAGAGCCGTGGGAGGAGAGAGAAACTCTAAGGAAATCATGATCCTTATCAACGATGTTCTCGTTAAAAGTCAGATATGCCCCCGCATCCCCTCAGGTTCTGTGAAAAGTAGAATTTGGGTTTTTCCATAGCAAAGATCTAAACGTTTCAGTGAATCGATATCTTTAGCATTAAGAGTTGGGTACGATTTGCTCCTCTGGCCGGGGACCGAAACAAGACGAAGCCCTCGACCCGCCCTGCCATTTGACCCTTGTTTTCGCAGTCGGCAAAGGGTCTGAGATGCAGAGCAGGGGACCCCAGGGCAGCAAAGCACTGCCTCAGGCGACGCGCAGGCTGCGCCAAACTCAGCAGGCAAACGTCAGACTTTTACGATGCTGCTCGAACTCAAGGAGCGAAGGAAAACAGAAAAGAGGAGAGACGGCCCTCGGGAGGCCGCGGCGCCACGATCTGCGGCCGCCGGTGACGCGACAGCGTCCCGCCCTCGCCCCGAACATTCCAAACTGGAGCATAGATCGACCTGCTAATCGATCTTTATTCAATAATCGTTTGATCAACAGCAGACCAACCACTTATTTAGACTCTAAGGGATGAAGTATGCGTTCTCGATTTTTACTTTTATCTAAAAATATTTTAAGATAGTTTAAGATATCTTCAAATCAAAAGGTTCCATAGTCTTGGTTCGTACAATGACACCAAAGATAATGAATGTCCCAATGCGAATATTTGATGTGTATAAATTTAAAACTGCCTTTCCAAAACAGTCTCCGCTCGGGCCTGACAGTGTTTGGCTGTTCATACGGTGGTTACAGAGGAAGTTTCAACTTCTGGGTTCATAAAGAATCGGGTTGAAAAGTGCTTAACGCATGTCCGTGTTTGTTCTCCTTTTAAAGTGGTTAGAGGAATCATTATTTCCCGGGCAATCAAAAATATTTTTTTAGGATTTCCCATTATCTTAAAAAGGAAAGATTCAGCCAAGCTTAAGAGTTTTAACATTTCTTAATTTTTAAGTACTGTTTCTCAGAGCACAGGCCCCACAGAGAAGGTATCGTTCGTGTGCGAGGAAGGTTAGCAAAGACGAGTTAAATAAATGACTGAAATACATTTCTGTTTGAACATGTTATGCGTGTGAAACACGTAGCCAATGATGATACTGTCTGAAGAATTTTATCAACGGTCTGAGTTTAAGCAAACGCTTCACATCTCGTTATCTCAAGAAAACAGAAGTAAACCTTTCTGGAATTAACTTGCCTTTTGCGTGAAAGGAACGGCATGTTTATTCAAGAACGAGGAGGACTCGTCTCTTTTCCTCTCTCGGTATTAGCGGGGTCTCCTTGCTGGGCGCTGTGTCCACGCCAATCAAAGGCGTCTTTCGTTCGGGGAATGGCGGTTGGATAATTTGTACTTAGAAATTATCGGTGTGATGCCAGCTCCTGAAGAAAATAGACTTGGTTTTTGGCATATTCCAAAGAGGGAAATTGTTCAAAAAAAAATTTTTTTAATGCAAAGCATTTAGAGTAATGTTATGTAAATAAGCGGCAAGTCTTACTGTAGCTTTGGCTATTTCTTCTTTTCCTGAGCTCTGTGATTTCGTCTTGAAAGTTTTTTTTTTTTCCTGAGTCCCACACACCCTCATTATTTCTTCTTGGCATTTTCTTTTGGAGACGTGACAGCTGCATAATATTGATGAACTCTAAGAAGGCTGGACTGTGCTATTATTGCCGTAGCTTCGATCTCGATGGGCCATATATAGAACTCTAAGTCGGCACTATCTCTGTTGTGAAAAGCTTCGTCTCTTTTTTACACTGAAAATGCAGAGTTTAAAAGCTATGCACAGAAAGTCTCTCAGAGCACGTTTATCCTAGCATCATAATCTTCACATTTAGTATAGGACGATCGAATCTGATCATAAAAGGTAGGTCTTAAAAACGATGATAATTAAATCATGAAAATGAGTCTGTGAAAGAACGCGTCAATAATGTTCTTTTCAAAAGTTTTTCCAGCTTCTTTCAAGACAAACCCAAGCCATCTGTTGAGGCGTCATTAAGAAAGTCACATCAGAAGGAGGACAGGATTGTAAGCACAAAATAATGAGCGAAATCACAGAGGAAAAGGAAATATATTTGTATGTAAGAAAAGGTAAAAACAAATGTGAAAATGATTTAGTAAAAACAACATAAACAAATAAGAAAAATGGCGGACTATGTGCAACAAGTTTTCAGTGGATAGCCAATTTACCAAAAAAAAAAAAAAAAAAACGCAAAACTGGTAGATAACTGTATGAAAACCTACTTAACTCATCAATAATCTAATCAGTTTAACTCATCAATAATCCAAGTCGTGTAAACGAAATGCTATTCACCAATAGTACGGAAGGTGCAGAAAGACAGGTACCATCCGCCTTGCTGGGGACACTGTCCATACTGTTCGCCCGACCTTCTGGCAGCAGAGGGAGTCCCCTGAGCTCCCCTCACCCCACCCCGATGCACAGCGTCGCCTGCTCCACACTCACCTGTCGTATCTGCTCTGCTCAGAAGCTGCTTCCTTATCCAGTCCGCTGCCCAGAGGTTTGATGCCTGGGAAGGCCTCTGTCGAAGAACCTCCATCACATTATTAAACTTGGGGTTACGGCCCCGCCTTTTGTCCCCCAGAAGGAGGGATCGTTTCGTCTTTCTTGTCTGAACCCCCCTTGCCTGGCGTGGGGTCCGGCCCACGTGCACAGCAACACGCCTTCGGGGAGAACCGCTGGACCCATGAACGGATGCGGGAGGAGGGCGGGCGGCTGGGGCGAGCTGCGCGCACTGACTCGGGGCTCCCGGATCCCGTGGAAGAAACGTTTTCGAATATGTTTTTAGCAGCGCTTCACAACTCAGTGGCGTGCGATCTGTGTCAGGGACCAGTTACGCCCAGGGCAGGAGGCGGCGGACGCCTCGGCCCCTCCCGACCGCAGGGGCGTGGACCTTGCTTTTCCGTGGGCACCCTGGGGTGGGCACGGCCTCGAAGCGTCCAAACCTCGATGCCTTCCAGCCCGAAACTTCCTGCTGTGCTTTCAAACTGTAACGGCGACGGGATGCTGGGCACCGACCATGTGCCGGGCCGCGCTGTGTGCTTGCCGCGACGTTGCAGCGAATCCAGAAGGACTTTAGGACACAGCCATCGCTGCGGCCCCCGCACGTATGTAGACACGCGTGCTCAGACAGACTTGGTGAGCAAAGGGGCTTGGTCTGGACGTGTGGCAGCCCTGGAGCGGTGGCGAGGCTTTGTCACCGCGCTCCGCTCCCTCGTGACTATGGGAAAGCTGCCTGGGCCCTTATTTCTGTCAGCTCTAAAGTTCAGGGGGGACTAAGGAGTGCGAGACGTCTCCTAAATACTCACTGTTTTTGTTTGTTTTCTTTTTCTTCTGGAATGGAGATTGCCCAACGTCGCTCTCACGAGAACGCTGCGACTGAAGAGAGATGCACATTTTGTCCCACGTGAAAACAGCGCCGGAGGTGGCCGCATACTCAGACGCTGTGGTCATCCGTTTGCGCAGGACTGACGAGGCTTCGACCTTGCTGTCAGGGTAAAAGTCCTCGACTGTCTCACCCTTACAACTGCAGTTCGACTCAGCCTGTTTCGCGTTTGCCAGGAAACGTCGCCTGTGCCCCTGGATGTGTCACCGTGACAGTTAGGGAGGGAGCCGTGGGTCATCAGAACAGCGTGCTCGGCAACAACATGGTGATTTTGAAAATGCTTGCGATGATCTCACTCTGATCACAAAACCTTTTGTGTCATTCCGTTCGATCAAAATAGGAAATTCCTTCAATGTCATATCCGAATTACGGGAGCAGCTGTGGACATTGTTTCCTGGTCTCCAGCCCTGGGTCTTTCTAATACGCCCCGGACGCTGTGGATAAAATGGTCTTTCAAAATGCAGATATGACCCTTCCCTTCCTGTGTTCAGGATCTATGGATAAATTTACACTAACTGGTACAAAGTAACATGTTCTTTTATTTAGTTCACCTTTAAACATGTAACATCGCCCTCACGCCAGGCGAGAAAGCCTTTGCCACACAGTTGCTTCCATTAGAGGTCTGTAACTACATCTTTTTCTGAATTTGATTTGTCAATAATTATCAGGAATTTTTAAAATATCTAAATTTTGCTTCAGTAAATCTATGGCTAAAGATTTGTGTGCTAACATTTAGAAATTATATGCATAATAACCTAAACTGGAGGCCACCAAAGGTGAAATCTAAGGGGCTTAAGTCACTGTGGTACATCCACGTAAAGAAATAATGCAATTGCTCAAAATGTCGTTGATAAAAACATTTAATGATGTGGAAAATAACTGTGATACAATGCTACTTATACCGCAACTTACCACCCGCATGCGGGATCACAATGAACATAAAAGGAGACACTTCCCTGATTCTGGGTGGAGAGGCTGTGCCCGACACCTTTCTTCTCCTAGGCGACTTGCATTATTACCTCTAATGCTCTTCTATGTTTCCGAATCTTCTTACCCTTGGCTTTCACTCTTTTGACAATTACGAGGAAAACAATAATGCCAGTAAGAACACGATTATTTTTCTGTCAGCTCTCCCTTATATCGACCTAGGCTAAAAACTGATATTTCTTTCACTGTCAGTACGTAAAGATGCATATTGAGTAAAGAAAGAAGAGAGAGTAAAGAATCAAGGGTCACGAGCTTCTCCCAGTGACGCCTTCGTGGAGAGTTTGCTTAATGAAAGAGAATTACTACGATTAGAATATGTTCAGGGGAGAATCCATTCCTTTCATCTTTCCCACTTTACCTCTTCCTAAGACGCGTCTTGGTCCTTCGGTTACGGGGCCATCTGCCAACCTCCTGGAGTGAAGCTTCCCCAGCAGGAGACGAGAGCCCGCCCCTGTGTGGTCGCCCCTGGGCCAGGCTGGCTGACCCTTGTCCCTTCAGCCTGCGGCTGTGCGGACACGGAGCGGAGGGAGTCTCGGAGATTGCTACCTGGGTCCTCGTTTCGATCTGGACATCTCACGGCTCTTTGCCTTGAAAAATGTCCTCTGACGCAGGCCATCCTTTCAGGAGTCATGGACGGGGGTCAGTGTTCGCTCTTTGTTTTTCTGACAAGCCCAGAACTATTTCTACGACTCCAAGGAACCTGGAGGGTCACCTTCGTGCGTGGGTCCAAGTCTGAAAAGTGATCAGAAGCTTCGGGAAGGACAGAAAAAGGTCCAGGAGCATGAGCTGCGGCATGGCAGGCTGCCCAGTCCCTTGGGGGACTGTTTTGGGAGTTCCCACATCTTCTGATCAGCAAACGCAGTGGCATCCAGGTTTAACAGCGGGGCCAGAGCTGGGCGGGTCCCCAGAAGGACACGCTTTCTCTTTCCGATGCAGAAGCGGCAGATTCTGAGGACGCCGTGGCTGCGTCAGGTAGAGACCAGGCACCTCGTCCTCAGCCACAGCAGCGAGGCCATTCGGTGCGTGTCGAGGTGGGTGAGGGCCGCGGTCTGCGAAGCTCAGCTGAGAATCTGCTCGAAGCAGACGGACGCCTTACAGTGATGGAGAACTCTGACGGATGAATTGGTGGGACACGCCGCGGGCAGAGACACGAAGCCTGGGGAGCGATCCTGCCACCGAAGCCCCCTCCCCGCCCACAGAGCAAACTCACAGCACCGGCCAGGGAGGAAGGAGCAGGGAAAAACACAACGGTCCCGTTCCTCCTCCTTTCTTGTCTTTCCTCTTCTGCTTAAACTGGGACCCCGGACCCAGAGGCCCCACTAGTGGAAGAGCTGAGTGCCCGCATCACGTGGGGAAACATGTCCCCAGCTAAAGGTCTGCATTACTCCGCCATCTTTCCCAAACCCAGTGGCCGGCACGTCCCGTCCTGGTTGAGTCAAGGTGAGGGCTCACCACATCTGTTTCAAGGTCGGGGACAGGACGAGTGCGAAGCCAGAGCAGGAGTCACGGGCTCTCTGCAGCCCCCGAGGCAGCTGCCACCCCCAGGGTCTGGCACGGGAGCCCTGGACCACTAAACTGTGGCCGGACAAAAAGCATGCAAGGACATGCCGTGTCTCGGCCGGACCATAATCCTGAAAATGCATGCGGAAGTTTACAGAATCGGCCCGTAAAACAGCCAGCCCCTTCGGGCATAAAAACGAGAGATGAGCAGCCAAAAACTCAGGGCCAGTTTCCTTGCCCAGCTAGCCATGGGCGAAAGGTGAGCGTCAAGCGCTGATGCCCCACAGTGTATTTAGACAACACGTTCTCCTATGAGGAAATGTCTAGCATAAGTTCCTATATTTAGAATTGGACTTTGGACTGGGGACACCTCGGGCACAGACAGGGATCTAAATCCAGCTCTTCCATCTTCCAGCTAGCGGCTCAGGTGAATTTTCCAAGGCTCCTTTGCCCCAGCCCCGTTCCAGCGTGAAGGGACGTAGGGCTCCTTCACAGCTACACAGAAAATAGCCGATTTCCTACCATTTTACGTGCCGCTCACCGGTTTATAAAGCAAAGCCTAGAGGGGAGGGAGTGGCGAGGCGTTTGAGGACACAGGGGACTTTAATTTAAGGAAAATGTTTTAAAGGGGCCTCAGAAGCAGGGGGCTGTTGACACGAGACAGCCAGCAGTGGCCGTGGGGGTCACCCACTCGTCCAGAGCAAAAAGGCTTCCGTCACCTCAAGGGGACACGGTGTCTCCAGAGGGAGCCGAAGAAAATCAAGGACACAAATGAGAATACGGTAAATAGCCGCCACCGCGGATGAAGGTTGCCTGTGGCAAACGGGCCACGGGAAGCGGGGTTATTGGCTGCCGGCCGTGCTCCCCAGGCGCAGGCGGGACCCGCAGCTTCTGTGCCTGAGCGTTTTCTTCCCCCTTGGGTCATAAGCCGGTTTAATGCTCACACTCGTCTACCTAGAATTTACGTAGCTGCATAAAAAGATCCGAGACTGTTCGGACGCTTCCGTTAACTTTTCCATAAAGGTGGCTTCTCCCTTCTCACGGGCATCCAGAGATCGGAGGCGATGAACGGCCCTCGGGAGCTTCTCCTCATGACTCCACCTCGCCACACTCATCTCACGAGGGGAAAAATGAGAAAGATGGAGCGATGGGTGAAGAGCGACTTCCTCTCGCTATCTTAAGGCAGGAGAGCTGATTGCGAATTCCTCTAATTATTTCCTGAGCACACCGTGTGCCCTGCAGGTAGAGCGATTTCAGCCGTCACGACTTCTCGGGCTGAGACCGAAGCGTGATTTCTCTAAGTCAAGGTTCACTAGATGTTTTTCAAACTTCGATGCTGGACAAACGGAGAGCAAATGGCACCCTAGAGAAACCCACTGACCTCTGTCCCGCCTCTGGATTTGTCCCTGTGCTTCTCGGACTAGAAAGCACTTGGTTACATTAGCATGTGGTCTACGCCGAGAGCGCGTTTCGGCTGGTTTGGTGTAGACAGCGATCTTTATGTCCTGTTTCACTGGCTTTTCTGCCTCTGCCTACGGACATGCTTCCTCCTCTGTCTCCAGAAGGATTATTCACTGATAATTGTATTCGTGAGAGAAATATCAGAATAGAAAAATACAATTAAAAATGAGTATTTGTATCAGGTAATAAAAGAAAAACAAATAGTTTATTGTACATTGCAGGATCTCGGGAAGGCTTATGTGGGATTCCAAGGTAGAAGATGCCAGTGCTATTAAATAGGGACACTTCCCTGGAAGGAACAGCTGAGTGCTCACCGGTCACTCAGCTCCTGGAAGGTCATCATTTGTGTGTAAACCAAATCTTCTTGATTGCCTGGAAGCAGGTTTCAACGAGCACAGGTCAGTCTGACTTCGGTTCGCTCACTCCTCCACGAGTCATTCATTCATTCACTCAGATTGTGACCGAGTCCTCTCTGCACCAAGAATTTTACACGGTCCTGAGGATTTGGTGACGGAGTCCAGCCAAGCCCTCCCTACTCGGAAGAGAGGAAGGCAGACGTAAATTCTGCAGAACGTGCCGTGTTCTATAATAATAACAATAGAACCATGTTGGAACGTGTTGTCATTCGGACGAAATGGGAAGGAGGAGGGGAGACCTCCCTGGGGGAGGGGCGTGCGCAGGCAGATGAGCCGGCGGCAGCGATGGCCCCGCCCGCCTGTGCCTAAACCCTCTTCCCCTGGACTTCTGTGCTCTGCATAATATGAACATTCGATAATCACATTTACATTTGTTCACTTGGGACACTAGCGTTTGGGGGAGACACACGCAGATGCTTCTTCAGATAGGTAGAATGTTGCAAAATCAAAATTCTATTTCATGAACAACACTGTCTTTTACCCTGTTTTCTAACGATCAAACTGAACCATGTGGCCAAGCCAGCCTCTCAGTGGCTTCGCGGTGACAGCGCTTGACTTCTGCTGTAAACTCCGCTGGCCAGCTGACTCGATGGCCGTGGCTGACCCCCTTGTTTCTGGGACCCCAAACACAGAGCCTGCACTCCCTTCCTGGGGCTAGCAACATCCATCCTGGGGGCTACTGAGTGGTAATGCTGGAGAGAGAGTCACGAGGCTGTCACTCACTGACCAAATCAACAAAAGTAGGCAATCGGCAAGTCACCTCCTGTCGCCTTCTCTCTTCCCTGGGTCCGGTATTAACATGGCATCGGGACTGGCCAGTGTCCCGTAACAGTGATGGGAAGGACAGGAGAGAGAAAATACACCTGCTCTCCGACCCCTGGCCTGTGAGAAGCGTGGACTTGTTTCCACTTAAGCCTTGCTAGGCTGTGTTTTCTGCCGTGGAAGACCAAGGCGTCATTAACCACCACTCCAGTTGGAGAGGGTCATCGAGGGGGTGTGACCGCTGGTTGACCCACGAGCTGGACTCGAGCAGACAGGGTCCCCTCAGCCCGTCCTCAGAACGCACAGTCTGTGCCTGCTCTCACTTCACGGACGCGGCCGGGAGGGTGCCGTGCTGTCGAGACCATCTAAACGGTACGTGGCTGAACCCAGTCACATCCTCTACGTCACCTTTTAAGACCCGGGGACAGATACTCTGCGTATCTACTACCTACTGAGCCTCACGTGGTTCTAAGTGTGTGACAATGCCCAGGCTCTCGCTTCCAAAGCGTGTGACCCAGGCGGGCAGGTGGGCCGGACACAGAGGTAAGGTTACAGCGACAGGTGGACACTCCTGGGGCAACACGGGCACAGAGATAAGATGCCGGAGATTCCGGGAAAGGCTCCAACGGGAGGGCGACTGGCCTGAGACTTAGGATGGACCGGGTGTCGCATCCTTTCCCGCGAGAGAAGGGACAGGCCCAGCAGAAGAGAGGGCAGCATGGTCAGTGTACGTGGCTTCTCGAGAAAGCGCTAAATACTGAGCACGGCCCGGGATGTAGTTAGTGTCAGAAAGAGTGTCAGGAATTAAGAAAGACGGGGAGACCTGGTCACAGCGGGGGGAGCAGCGTCCGTGAACCTTAACAAACAGCGACAGACCGTTCAAGGCAAACTCTAAGTCAGACTTGGCAGAAAGGCTGATCGGAAGGGACAGTGATGACTAAGAAACAAACACACGTCAGACTGACTTGGCCTCGGGGACTCAACCACGACTGCAAAATTCTAGAAGGATTAAGGTACCATGTTAACGACTTAATAGTTCCTATCAATGGACGTGCAGATGGCTGTATTAACATGCAGCATTGGAGCAGCTCCCAGGAAGGACCCACTTAAAAAGCAGGTTGGGACATGGTTCCATAGTGTTAGCACGACTGCTTTACAGGCAGAAGGTCTTGGGTTCGCGCCCCAGTGGAGCCACGGTCCAGAGTCTGTGGCCACGCCACCCTGAACAAGCACGATGTCTGATCTCGGAAGCTAAGCAGGTCGGGCCTGGTTGATATGTGGATGGGAGACCACCTAGGAAGATGAGGTGCAGCAGGCATAAATAATAATAACAATAATAATAATAATAATAATAATAATAATAATAAAGCAGGTTCTCACTGGACTGGCGGTTTCCTCAAGAGCAGAAATGCATCAAAGCAGTTTGGTTAATTCTTGTAAACGTGTGGGGTGGTGTCTCGATCCTCGTCGGGGTCCCCCCGAACGGTCCTCTAATCGCCAGTACGGCTGGGCCCCGTGAGAGGCCGAGGAAGCCAAGCGCAAGGTCGTCCTCGTGACCCAGAGAGTCCCGAGGCGCCGAGGGGGCGCAGCCGGGGCGGGGCGACGCGGGGCTGGTGGAGGCGGGGCCCCCAGCCCCGGGCCGGGGCGGCGTGGCAGGTGCTCAGGTGGCCTCCGCCCTTCTGAGCGTCCCCTTCCGCTCCTCGCCCCGCGGCGGGACAGAGACTTCGTTCCCCGAAGCGGCCCGTGAACTCGGGTAGTTCTCCTCGGCCGCAAGTTGGTCTCGCTTTCTCCGCTAGTGTGTGCGAGACGGACCCCGGTGATGCAAGAACCAGGCACCAACTCGGTCACCGCCGAGGTCTGGGCGCCGTGATGACTTTGAGCGTGTCTGTTCCTTACCCATTTGGTCATCTTTTATTCATTAGGGATTAGTTCCCGTATGATTAGGTGATCGATCTTGATGACGATTCGCTAGAATTAATCAATCGAGTCTAAGAGTGTTTAATAAGGTGCTACTGCTTAACGAAATAGCGCTTCCATGCTGGTTAGCAAGTGCAGAGTTAAAGAAAATGTGTGTTTTTTCTCTAAATATGAATTTTTAATTTATTCCGTACTCTGCCCTCTGACATATATGCTATATCATAACCTTTGACTAAAAACTAGTTCACGAGGGAAACTAATTCAGCAGCCGGAACAGGCACCGGCACCAGACCCGTATCTACCCGGCAGTACTGGACTAGGCGAGTTCTCCCAAGGCAAGTTCAAGGTGCTAAAACCGCATCTTAAAAAAATGATATATTTGGCATCTATGAAATAACACACACTACATATATGTACATTATGAAGCAAAATACTCAAGCAGAGCGTGGCATTTGCAAATTTTACATATGACATAATATAACCAAACACGAAATCCTATTCACAAGGAAAGTAGAAGCCACGGAAAAGGCGCTGGAGTGGACGCGCATCAATAGTTCTTGCTAAATTTATCTGTTCTCCATCAGAGCAGAAAAAGAATGTTTCTGTCACAAATTTCTTATGAATCCTAATTACCACTTCTATCAATTATCATGACCCAATTATTCTTAAAATTTTACTTTTAAAACCAGTAATTCTTAATGATCGAAAGGCATATTAGCAAACGGAAATAATCCTAGAATTTCTTAATGTTTCCCAAAGTGAGATCAATTTTTTAATGCCCAAGTAAAAAAAAAAAGACAACTGTAATGGATGTCCCGAATGTGCAGTCAAGCGCTCCGCCATTGCCAAGGGCAGGCTTACCAGGCAGGGGTGACGCGTGGGCCCAAGGGCATGGCTCGCTCTCTAATAAGTCACCGGGAAAGCTCAGAAGCGCAGCCCCTTCGTCAGACAGGGGAGCGACCTGGCCCTCCGAGGTGACCTCATATTTGGTTTAAGACCTCTGAGGACTCGAAGGGGCAAGACCGGGAGTCGAGAAATCGGCAAGAACTGGGAGTGAGGCCAGGTGACGGGCACGGGGAGGCCAGTCACATCGGGCGAGCCGGATGCTGCTTCTTCCCGTGCAAACCTCGGGCCGCTTCAGCACTCCGAGGCTCCCATAAGACAAGGACACGGTCTTCATGGCGCGGGGTGTCATCGAGCTTAAGGAGACTGTGCTCGTGGAGTGCCTGAGTCCTGCTCCGGCACCAGGCAGGTGGTGGCTTCTGCTGCTGGCCTCAGAGAAGCAGTACAATCAAGGCCTGCAGCGGCCGAGCAGAGGCCAGGCCCTGGGCTTCATGTGTGTCCCCTGGTCACCAGGTCGTAACTACTAACATTCCAGAATGCTACAGAGAATGCGGGCTTTAGGCCCTGAAGTTGAATTTTGACTCTATGTCCCTCTAACGAGGTCATGAGGTATAACAACTATTTTAAGACTTTTTAGTAAAGTTGGATATAACATGCCCGGAACAGCGGGCAGGGGGCTTGGCACTTGCTAGCTGTGCAGGTGGTGCCCGCTGTTGGCATCGCTACCTCGATGACCTCAGGGACAGGCCTGGCTCAGGGCCAGCTTTGAAGGTCCCCACATCCACAGACGAGGCATTCTGACAAAGCGGGGACTTACGCCAAAGTCACATGTCCCCCCACACATCCTGCCCACATGGTAATAGCCACTCCGCATCGTCCTTGCAAAAGGCATCGTCCCCCCTGGGTGTCGACTCTGCCCCGCAGCCCAGGCGGCTCCGTCCCAGAACCAGCACGACGGGGCTGACCGGACCCGCGCAGCACCCATCACGGGACCAAGGCAGAGCCGGCGGAATGATGCTGAGGGGCCGGCTAGAAAAGAGGCTCAGGCGACCAGCGACTCGGAGCATCGCAAAGCGGCCAAGACAAAAGCCCGCCACCCACTGGCCGGCCGAGGACGGCGGTAATGGGTGGGACGTCCACAGAGGGCTTTCGGAGGACATCAGAGCGAAGTCAGTGAGGTGACAAATGGAGGGGGAACCTCCGTCCAGTCGGTGGAAGAGCTGGGGACATGGGCGGGGGCGATGCTCCCGGATTCGGCCCCGGCGCATCGCTCCGCGGTGACACCGCCGTGTGCGCTCTGGGTTCGGACTCAGCTCGTCACCCGGGTCCTAGTCTTCAGTGACGTCTCTGACGGGTGGGACTGGCTTAGCAGCGCTGGTGTCTGGCTGGCGGCTTAGACAGAACTAGACACGACGCAGAGGGCAGGCAGGGCCGCTCCACACAGCGAGCCCCTCACGCTCTTCGCCCTGTAACTTCAAACACAGTCAACAAACTACAGTAAGTGAAGACGAGGTGTGCTTTGCCTGCGCCCTGCCGACCAAGTCCGCATAGCGTCAATGACAGCTTCCACAACGTGGCTTTGAACTGTGCAGGTCTACACACACAGGGATTTGTTTTCAGTTGACCCAACCCACCTTGTTCAAGGCTCGGCCGGAGTTTGGGGACCCACATACGCGGACGACCGACAGCTTACAGGTGGGTTTTCGACTGTGCGGGTGCTCGGTCCCCCTCTCCCCCACGTTATAATGTTCTTCTCGTGAAATTCCAAATCCCCTCTGCCCTGCCCCAGCAAACCTCTCCCAGTGCAATTCCCTCCGTGTTACCACTTCTCCAGCTCTAGCTGCTGTTGACTGCTCTCCAGTGCCATCAGATCAACGGGTGTGTGTTTTAATATTTTTTCTAGGGTTTAAAATAATCTCTTTGAGACTTTGTCTCCTACAGATTATTCCGTCATCATCAAAAGCAGAACCACTGCATGTTTAAAAACTAACTGCTATTTCTTTTTAATTATGAGAAGTTATTAGGTTAAATTTTCTTTTAGATTAGTGTTTCTTGTGAAAAAGACCTTTCTCCAAATCAAGACTAAAGTATGGAAGAATTTTAGAAGCACCACTTGCCGCAGACCTGAAGTAATGTAACGACTATTTT
This sequence comes from Pteropus medius, assembly GCF_902729225.1. Taxonomy (NCBI): domain Eukaryota; kingdom Metazoa; phylum Chordata; class Mammalia; order Chiroptera; family Pteropodidae; genus Pteropus; species Pteropus medius. Next base: position 1,783,684 of record NW_024354504.1, on the reverse strand, counting down.
TCTGGTCATTGGATTCAGTGGAATTTAAATAGTTATTGAATATTCGTTCTGTTCTATTTGTTGGGTGCCATGCCAGCTGAGGATACAGAGATGAATAAGATTTAGCCACGTCTTCAAACACTGCAGATCGCAGAGCACGTACAACCACACCTAGAACTAACTCTAATGCATATCACAACGTGAGTTATGCAGTGGATACTTGCGAGGTAGAGAGAGTAATTTTCACCAGAATAATAAAACCAGCTTTTACAAAGTGGGTGACAAACAAACTGGGCCTCACGGGCAGTGTAGGATTGGAACATTCAGGAAAAAATTCAGGTCGAAGGTAGATCATGAATGGGTGTAAATATCCAGATCGATTCACGATAATAAGGAGAGTCAAACACACTGAAATAGAGAGATGCATCGGATAAAGCTAGAATCAAATCTATGCCTTCTATTCTCAGTTGAACTTGAAGGAGTTACAATAGCTTTCTAAGTCAGCGTGTCTCATTTTGGTATCTCATAATAATACCTATGTCTCGACATCGCTGTGAAGATTAAGTGAAGCATATATACGTTAAGTAGCCTGTAAGTCTCTGAGCCAGATATCAGCCCGTGATCTCCACGGCCACAGTCACAAATATACACACACGCACACGCCGAACAGATATCTGCACGTTACTACAGCGAAAGCAATAGCAAGTGTCACTATGTGTATGGTCGTTATTTCAGACATGACACAAATCCAACCCCCGCCTCAACCCCCACGTCTGGGTCCACAGCCCTTGAAACAGAGGGTATGTCTGGTGATGTGTGGTTTTCATAGTCACACCCTAAAACGAGTTTCTTAAACAAATGCATTATTCGCACGCTGACTCATCCGCTGATGCCCAGAAGAAATAACATAAATCGCCCTTGAGAAAACATTTGGAGACAAGAAAGGCCCGATCTTGACGGCAGCTTCGTAAATCACCGCGCTCTCATTCGAAGCTTCACACACATAGCTCTGGGCGGGCTGTCGTCACAGAGGACCATGCTCGGGCCTGGGAACCAGCACCGCATCTCATCGCCTTGGCGAGGCTGTGCTGAAAGCTCTCCGGCAGACGGCTCTCCTCTGGGGGCTCATCGTGTCTTGCTGGTAGAGCATCCGCTTGCTTTCAATAGTTCCTTTCCTCAGGAACCCGAGGATACCTTGTGATTTGTAATGATAACCGGATAATGCAGGCGCGGCGTACTCAGCCATTACCAGTAGTAATTGGTGTACCTTTCATCTCCCGTCAAGCAGACTGGTTGGGATCAGGACCAAAAGGCGGCTCTCATCGCTCTCATTTCCTGACTCAGACAAAAGGCGAGAAAGGTGCCTGTCTGTGCTGATAGGTGCCTGATCAAAGCCGCTGCGAGCTGTCGGAGACCAGCCAGCATCCGCGGCCGCCTGCTTCACAGTGTGGCTCTGCCTGTGACCCTCTGACGCCGCGCTGCGTTTCTATTTATGTAAAAAAATAATAACCAGGGTCGTAATAGATCAGAAGAAAGTGCCATTTTCTGTTTTGAAGCCGGTCGTGCAGTCTGATAAAGCTAGGAAATGTGGGCTAATTCTGTCCAGGGAGTGTGTGTGTGTGTGTGTGTGTGACTCATTCGATAAAATAGAAAGTTCAATCTTATACCTTTGAATTTTCATCAGACAACTCTGGCAGTGAGCAGGGCTCGGAATGCTGGTGGAAACAAATGATTGCTCTTGGAGGTTAAAAAAAAACTTAAGTAAAATTGGAAAGTGTTCGCATCTGTACTTTGTCTTTCAGAAAAATCTACGAGTTACGGGCTTACGAAAGGGGGACTGGTCCTGGATTTAAAAGACTTCCGGGCACACCTCAGGCCTGTCACTGGCAGGCCATGTGAGTTCACTCGTTACCGGTCACACCTGAGGTCCGGCGTGCCGCCTGGCACGTGGGACACGCATTCAACCCGATGCGCCTGGGCCACCGTGAACCTGGGCGCAAACCCCTGCAACGGAGGAAGGTTTTGGCCAGACAGCAGGTGGACAAGAATTTATGTCACTTAACCCTTCTCTTCGCGGGTTCCAAATTTCTAGGATGCATATAATAGTGTGCGGCTGAATGAAAGTTTGAAAAACATTCATCTCGGTGCCTAACACATGGTAAGAGCCCAATAAACGTTTAACGTTTTCGTTGCTGTTTTTGTTAATCACCCGTTAAGGGTTTATGAACGCGTTCCCTGTCCCTCAGAGCTGCCGCCGTACACTCGACAAGGCTGCGGCCGCTCCGTGAGCCTCTGCAACGAAGCGTGTTAAATGGGCAAATGAGGAACGAATGCGAGGGAGCGAAGCTAAGTCACTTGGAGAACCAGAATCGTGCGGGGTCGGCCCAGGGAAGCCGTGGCATGTCCTGGCTACTGTGGCTCCTAGTGGTTCATCTGTGATCAGCCTTCATGCTCAGACATGCACGTGTGCACGCACACGCACACATGCTCACACGCCAAACACACACGCACGTTCACACACACAGATGATCACGCACATGCGTGCGCACACACATATACGCTCACACGCACACACACACACGCGCACACACCCCACAGTCTGCACCGGAGACGCCCCTTCCCCCAGAGTCACGTCCAGCAGCGGGACGTGGGACCAGGGCTGCGGGCACCGCCTGTGGCAGAGGACACCCAGCCCTCCCTTCCAGAGGGGCAAGGGGACTTGGGCTCGGACCCCCATGCCTCTGCCAGCACCTGGGAGGGCTTTCCCACGCACGACACCACCATCCGCCACCTCCGCGGCGTGGCCCCAGAGGAGGCACTGAACGCCAGGTGCGGACCGTGGAGGAGCCCTGCACGGTGGCCGGAACACCACGCGCGGAGGACCTCGCTGTTCTCTGAATTCCCGAGATCAGAGCTCCTGCTTCCCGCTCGGCCCCATACCGCACCCGGCCCACGCAGGCGTCACAGGATGTCGGACTCTCGCCCAAAGGGAGGCTGTCCCCACATCGATCATTTATCAAATGCACATGACGCTTGGCTCAGGGGCCCCTGCCCCGCACAGTGCCTGGAACGCAGTACACGACAGATGCTTCTGCAAAGCCACCTCCACTTCCTTAACGTTCTTGGGGTGGGGGGATCCTGCAACTTTTAAACGTGTTTTATCGTGACTCCTGGGCTTTCTCCTTATCACTGTCGGATCCCAAGTGCACCCACGCGCCTGCCGAGGACCGGGCGCTCAGTCAGCGTCTGCAGCGGGACTCGTACCACAGCGGGAAGCTGGCCGTGCTGCGGCTCAGGTCAGCTCTGCTCCTTGCCGTTCCAGACGGGACAAGGCTCCCAGGCTCAATTCGGACAGGCTGCTAAACGCTCCGCGAGCTGCTCCGGGACCTCTGTCACCGGGCGTACCCCAGTGGTCCTCGGGTGTGTGCTCTAGCAAGCCCGCCAAGGCTTGTCACCAGCATCGGGCGCTGTGGGCTTCCGGAATCTCTGAATCGGGCAGGAGTTTAGGTCAATCCGCTCTCGTTTGCTCTCACAGCCGTTCCAGGGGACCCAGGACCAGGACCCGGCCGAACTCTCTCCTTTGTCCGCAGTGGGGTCAGACAAGGCTCAGTTGTAGCTCTCTTCAAACTTACTTCTGATACGATAATGAGGAAAAAAGGAACCTTTTAGGATGGACAACGTGCTGTCTTGTGGTCTGAATTTCTACAGGGAGCAGTGACGTATTGGATGTGTGTGTATGTGTGTATGAGTGTGCATGTGAATATGTGTGTGTGCGCATGTGTGTATGTGTGCATATGTGTGTAGTGCATGTGCAATGTGCATGTATGTGAATATGCGTGCATGTGTAGCATGTGCATGTGCATGTGTGTATATGTGTCGTGTGAACATGTGTGTGCATGTATGTGTGTGCATGTGCGTGTGTGTGCACACGTGTGTGTGCATGTGTGTGCATGTGCATGTGTGTGCGCACACGTGTGTGTGTGTGTGTTTTGTTCAGGCCTGTGCCGGGCAGGCTTCCTGGGTCTTCAGCCCCCTGGACGGCCCTGCACATGTGGACTTGCCAGCCACCTATACACATCCTGCCAGCCCTGCTTCTCCGGGGAGCCCCGACTAACACCTGCGCTGTGTCCTGAGATGCTGCAGGGCGGCCTTCCCTCACAGCACCCGCCATCCGCCTGTGGCAGGGCTGCGTCTCCCCCGAGGTTGGGGGCGGGTGGGAGGTCTCTCGGGTTGCCCGAGCTCCTGGATGCTAAGGTCGGTGTTGAAGCTGCCTGAAGCCAGACTCTCCGCCGCCTGGGAAGAGACCGTGGTAAGAAAGAATGAGCGGCACAGCCAGGGGGCGGAGTTAGGAGAGAGAAGGAGGCGGCTCGCTCCAGTTCACGGTTCCGACAGGGCCGTGCCGCCCTCCGATGCTGCCCCCTTACGAGAGACAAGCACTCTCCGTTTTTGCTTGTTTGTTTTGGTTGGGAGTCTGGTACTTGTAAATGACAATAAATAATGTTAAGAGTATTTAAAAGGAAGTTAGGGAAGAAGGCAGGAGGACTTCACGGTTAAGGTCAACACAAAGTGACCCACGTTCGCGGCTCTTGAGGACCAGCTTGAAGAACTTCGTCAACGGTCTGGGCGCCAGGGGCAGGTGCAGATGGGCATGCAGAGGTGACGTCACCCCGCTTCCCCTTGAAGCCACCTAGAAAGGTATGTGGAGCGGGAAGCCTGAACGAAGAGAGCCACTGATTTATTCTGAAAAGACCATTTAAATCTAAACGAGTCAGTGATCGATGTGAAAGAATAAAATAACGAAAGGAAGCTGGTGCCAGGGTCGTGACGGCACACAGTAGGGCATCAGAGGGAGGCGGCGGGGGCCGGGCAGGGGCGCAGGCGAGCCAGCCAGGCAGGCGCGGAGGGCGCGTGTGGGCATGGACGCCGGCCTTCAGTGTGGACAGGCCGGACTTAGAAGGCCAGTCACAAAGCCATGTGGGGAGGTCCCAAAAACTGATGGAAACACAGCACTTCGGAAATGAGATACAAATTTTGATGTCATTACGAGTGAAAAATAAATGAAGTCGCACGTGTAGAAAACTCCCGACTCTCGTGTCTAATAAATAAATGAAGAGTGGGAGGCCCGCGGCGGCACGGGGAGACCCCGAAAAGTCCAGACGCCAGCTCCACCGCACGGAACCCCTCAGGTCCAGCCCGCACTCCGTGAGCGCGCGACAAATAATTCTCCAGATAGAAACAGCTCCAGATGACACTCAGATGGGAACTGCCAGGGACCCCCATGTACCCGATGACGGCCGCACAGTGGACCTCTTCCTCTGTGCCAGGCGGAACACTCTGTCCCAACCACATACCTCAGGGCAACCTGCAGGGGAAGGGGACACTGTCACGTGACCGATCACTCGCCGGCATTACAGAAGACCCCACGCCGGCAGCCCACCCCGCCCCGCTCCAGGGCCCCTCGGTCCTGTAAAGCCATGCCGTCTTCATGCTTCCAATATCAAGACACCTGCTGAACAGAGACGCAAGTGGACGCTCGCTTAGCTCGCCAGCAGTAACGAATCGAAGAGAGTCACACGCTAATCGTCTGGCGATGAAAATGAGCACCACAGAAAGCGCCCCCAGAGTTCCAGCCAGACTGGGCTGTTGAAAACCATCCACATAAAGAAGCGCCCCACATCAGCAGGAGCAGGTGAACGGACATAGCGAGATGCACGCCTGATAAAACACAAAGGGAATATTGATCAGAAAACATATATTCTTAGGCAGGTAGAAAAGACACAGGTTCCTTTGACCCCGAAGTTTGCGGGGGGTCTGAGTGGGCAAAGAGGACATTGAAAGTTCCGGCCGCAGACCCAACACGGGGGCCAGCGATGCCCCAGGCCACAAAGCCAAGGCGACACAGAGCGTTGTGTTGCTTTCTCGTGAAAAGAATGTTTACAGTTATTTTCTACCGAAGAACGGAGGGCAACTTAAGCAGTCTATTGAGAAGAATTTCCCCAGGAAAATTCTAAGACGATGGGCGGGAAGATAGCTGTTTTTGAGAGAAGTTCTACCAAGGTGAAGGAACGGCTGGAACTTGACATTTTTAAAAGCTTGCGGCAAGTTGAACTAAACGATTCTCAACGAGTCTGTTGACCCCAGGAGCCCTTTCTCCCCCTCGTCTGGACCGTCTGACTTAGTGGCTTCAGTTTCCTGTTCCCCGTAAAGACACGGGGCACACAGATGCCCCGCGCATCTTGCTCTTCAAGCGCGGTTACAGCGTCTGCGGAGAAAATGGCCCAGCCTCCAGCTTCTTCGCTGGGAAACAAAGCTAAGGCCGGTGAAACCGTCGCCGTCTTCGAGGTAACGATGACCTACGCGTGACCTGATAAAACTCAGTCTCTCTGTGCTAAGCGCTGCTCATTTCACAAGAAAAGTCTCACTCGGCTTTGGAAGGCACTTGATTGACTTCGGCCTCCTGAAACCTGCCCGCCAGCCCTCGCTGCCACCAAACCAAACATCGAGAAGAAAGAGGAAGGCGTTGGCCTGTCTTTGTCATTTCGACCAGCAGAGAAAGTTGAAAAGTGGATTCCGTCAATCCAGAATCACACTTTTACGTCATGACGAAAACCTAGAGTGTCGAAACGTCTTTTTTCAAATAGTCACTTTAACTCTCCGACATCGGTGATGGGGAGACGGCTGTTATTATACAGCGGAGATTATTCTGCACTGCGAGCCAGACAGGCTGGGACCCAAACCCGGATCCGCCTTCTGTTTTTCTTGCTGCGGGATCGTCGTCTGCAGACTTAAACCCGCTGAGCCAGTTTTTCGTCTATTAAATAGAGCTAATGACATTTTCAATATGGACTCGGTAGAGTCGATAGTCCGTAAAAGGTTGCTAACATACAGAGGAAATGAAATTCAGCATTCTTAAAGTGGTTACATAATGACTGTGGCTCCAAAATGAATCGCAAGGTATGTATGATGCAGAGGTATCTTTGAAGGCATCTCACAATGAATGCTAATGTATTCGGCAGACAGGCAAATTGTTATGCAAAGAAGCGTGAGCGGGCTCGGGGCTCGAGGTAGTTTGCCTTTCAATAGTGATCGTCATGGCTGCCCCTGGAGGCGGCTGGGAGCACGGGGCAGGAGGCCGGGCTGGGACGCGTTCTGGTGGCGCCTCCTTTGGTCGCTGGACCTGGCCTCGAGCAGTGGCCGGGGGACAGGAGAGCTGGACGCAGGAGTATCTGCCTCCGGCCCAGGCTCTGCCCTCGAACACCTGCGTGGCTGCGGGCCAGTCCCCGACCCCTCCTGGGCTGACGCGGATTCAGGTGTCTGTGGGACTGAAGAGGAGGACTTTGGACTGAACCGAGATGTAGCTGGCTTTCCCGGGAAATTCCTGACCAGACAGGCAGACCGCTGAGAGGAGACCCAACACGCAAGGAGGCACGGCCGGGCGCGCCATGAACTCGGGACATCGTTTTCCCCCCAGAAGTCTGCGGTTCTCCGACACCAACCCAGGTGTGTTTCCATATTTCCGCAGTGAGGATATCAAGGGTAGAAGAGGCTGAAATCGCATCAAGACCTGGGAGACCAGTGGCGACCCCCGTGGGCCTCCGATGCCCCCGCACACGGCGCCCTCCTCCCCGGGGGCCACGCGGTGATGCGGGATGCTGGCGGCTTCATAAGTGGTCCAGTCGGCGGGATGATGTGCGGAGTGACCGGTGGCCCAGCCATGCCTGTCATAGTCACTCGATAAACTCTTACTTGGGGGATCTTTCCTTCGTTCTAGACGCTGTCCTCGGCACGGGGGACGCAGCAGTGACCAAACAAAGGCGTCGTCACCCGGCGGAAGTCTGCGATAGCCTGGGGAACACGGAGACTTTTCCCCTGAGAGCGACGGGCACCTTTTTACTGCTACGCGAGGTTTTGAAAACGGGAATTTCAGAAGTTCTTGAGGTTCACTGTTATCAGCCCTTGTACTCTGCCCCCGCCGTCTCGTCGAGTTCCTGAATTCAAGGGGTAACGGCGTGTAACTGAGACCCCCTCCTCCGGGGATGAACCTGCACGTAGAGCTTGTAGGACGCCAGGCGCATTCCCGAAGGCCCGGCTTCGAAGGCCCTCATCGCGACTGCCGACGACATGGACAGCGTCGCACCCTGGTCCCCTCACCCAGGGCCCCAGCCACGCTATGTCCAACCCTCGCGGACGGCCCGCTCCGTAAACGTCGCCGCAGCGGGCCAGCACGGAGGTCAGGCGTGGCGCGGTCAGTAACCCCCGCGCAGCACAGGCCCGGCGTCCGCAGCTCCGAGGGTCTCTCGTCCAAGCCGTGCCCCTCCCGCCGAACGGGGCAGCACCGCGTCCCCCCGCTCTGGCGGCTGCGGGCGGACCCTTCAGACCTCCGCACGCTCCTCCCGGCCGCCGGCTGCTGGAGGAGGCCAGCGGGACGGGCCCCTCGTCTCGGCTTCTGGCCATGTCGGAGGGGAGGGAGGAGGGGGAAGAAGAATGGACCCTAGCATTTCCTCCCCTCCTCTTCCTTGGTGGGGTCCCTGGGGCCGGCTCACTCCTCCCCAAGTGCCCAGCTCTGCCAGGTGCTGCCCCCAGGCTCTAATTCTGGGCGCTGGGAGCCTCTCCCGCCCCTCCCCCCTCAAGGTCTGGGAGAGGCAAAGAGTTATCGCCCCGGGGAGTCACAGCGTCCATCGCCCCGGGGAGTCACAGCGTCCATCGCCCCGGGGAGTCACAGCGTCCATCGCCCCGGGGAGTCACAGCGTCCCGTCTGCCTCCTGCACCTTGATCACACTTTTATAATCATTTAATTCACCCACTCGCACTGTGCCACGTTTCTGCTGAGATACGAGTCTCGTGGATGAGGGTCCAGAGCGTGCAGAGTTAATGTCAGATTAAATTTCCCTGAAACTCTCTTAGACGCCCTAAAAGTCTACTACTTCACACGTGCCCCAAACCCAGAGCCAGCCGTTTCGTCCAGGAACTCACTGTTCCCCTGACCTGCCTGCGCGTCCGACCCTACCACAGTCTCTGTAACCGCTCTCTCCTGTCCTCATATACACACGTGCGTATATGCACACCTCCAAAGCACACACGTGCACACACGTGCACAAACACGCACGGAGCTGTTTTGCTTACGAAATAGCTCTCGCATTCAACTCCTTCATTTTCTCTAGAGAGAAGAGCAGTCAGTTCAATGCTTCGGGTAATTATTTCAGAATTAATCATTTTGTCTGATATAATTCTAATATCACCTTGAGAAGTGGTTTTTGTTTTGTTGTTTTGTTTTATAGAGTAGCTCATAAAAGGAAATATAAATTACACTAGGGGGGAAAAAGTACCAAGTTATCTCATTTGCCAAATTTCTACAGATAAAATTTCTTTAACCAGGAAGGTCCGACCTGCATTATCCAGATAAGTACCTTAGCTCTTGAGCGCTTTATCATGTTGACTTGCAGGTCACAGAAATCGGTCCTCTGTTTGGCATGTAGGACAGTTCTGGGAGGGAGGTATCGTCTTGGGCCCTGAGGTCACTAGCGGTCAGAGGGTGCGCGTGAGTTGCGGGGAGGGCGCAGGCAGGGGCTTGAGGGCAGGCGTGCGGATGCGGGCATGGCACGGGGCTCCGTGGCATCAGTGCCCAGGACTGCCGAGTTTCTAATGAAAGAATCTCGCTCATTTGTCTCAATCTGTTGTCGTGACGTCAGTGTGGCTGCGATGAACAAACACATCAGGTGAAAATCGTCTTTCCTTCCATTCTATTTACTCTTCCAGAAAACCGGAGGAAATGTGCTATTTAACGAGGCCGAAGCGGGCTGACGGCAGGCAAACGACGGCCTTTGGAAGGGAGGAGACCGTCTAGAGCTGTGGGTTTGTTTTCACTGAGGCCATCCGAGACGCAGAGAGACCCTGACCTTGGCCCGAAACCCTGCGGTAAACAGAGGATGGCTTAAATGGGAGAAGGAAATACCTCCTTCAGCTCCAGGTAGGGGCCTGGGGCGTCGATAAGGATGGAGAGTTAACCTCTGCACACTTAATCACGGAGTCTCAGCCCAGCGAGGATCCCATCTAAAACACCGATGTCTTCGAACCTTTTCCCCACTGCCACCTGGGAAGAAATGGTAAACATGCATCGCTTGAGAAGACTGAAATTTATTTAATTAACCTTCAGAAAGACTGTTATGACCCCCCACACACACGTAATCATTAAGAATAGTAGGAAAGGTTCTGACTTGAAGCCAAAGCTTCCAGACTAGCTACGCTACCTGAGCAACTTGGTTTTGGTGGGGTTTGTGTTTGTAAACTCATAGGCACCTACATAAATAAAGTCTATGAGGAGAAATTATTTTCTTCGATTGCGTTTCTTCTTCCTTTCACAGGTTTGCTAAGCATGGCTCTTTTCTTTCCGACACCTGTGATCCAGCCAGGTGGAGATGGAGGCGGCCTCTGAATCCAGGCACCGCAAAGGCGGAATGGGATGCGAAGAATCCGATGCGGCGACCAAGCGACGACGACGTCGCGGGCGTCCGTTACGGGCGTCAGCGCGTTCGCGCGTGTTCCCGGGGACGATGTCCCCCACACCACGGTCCCCTCCGCGGGAAGCCCCCAGACCTCCATGGCATCTAGATCTCCCGCACTGCCTTATCACCGTCAAAAACACAGTGTGCCTATGAGCGGTGCGCTTGGCTTTCCCTTCCTTTGAGGCGCATCCAGTGTCGTCTACCTGATACCCTTCCCCTCGCCGGACAGCGGACGGTCCCAGCGGCCACCGAACGCTCGTGAAGCGCGACGTGCTGGGACGTCTGAGGCCCCTCCACGAGCCACCAGGGCGTTTTCCTTCTGACCCAGAGTCGACCCCGGATCCTCTCGAAGGCCCGATGCTCCCTCTCGAAGCCGGAATCTAAGTCCTCCGAGGGCGGGTGGTCACCACCTGTCAGCTTGATCGCGGGCACTGACGTTAGGCACTGTTGCTTCGGCAGGCGTCCCAAACACACGAGACGGCGTCCACTCCCAGCGCACAGATTCCTGGGAATTTGAGAAGAATGGTTCGCGATAAACTAACAGGATTATCTTCTCTTGAGAGATTGGAGACGGCATTTGTTGGGCAATAAGCATCACTGAGCCCAAACGAAACGAAGAACGTCTGGTTCCAGGGACCACGAGATGACGTTCTGCCCCAACTCCTCTCAGATTAGCCCGTGCCGTGCAGAGAAACTAGATTCGCGGTGATGTTGCTGAAGAAAGGGTCTCGTGAGTACATGTCCATGGCATGCAGATTCCCCAGAAGCACCAGCAGGAGTGAGGGGTTCAGCTGGATCAAGCGGGCTCGGCTTCCTTTTCCTCCAGACCTTACAGTGTGGGATAAAGTGCACATGCACCAGGAGCCGCTTACGGGTCTGCGGGCGAGACACGTTTTTCATGACGTCCAGGGTTTTGTTTTGTCTTATTGTTTATGTGTTGCTTGCCTTGGAGAAAAGTTGTGTGTCAAAATAGATTTTTGTTTGTTGTTTTACTTAACAAATTTAGCCGTTTTCATTGTACTTATAGATTAGGTTTTAAGAGAAATGACAGGCAATGGTGTTGACAAATAAAAAATCCGTCCATTAATTCTTAATTACTTTGCTTCTTTATTTCATTATCTAACCAACAGTCACCGAGCGCATACTCCCCGGGCTCAGGGCTCTGGCAGTGAACTGAGTCCCTTGTCCCAATTTCAATGACAGGCGGCCTAAACCGAAACAAGCACCAAATTCAACTGCATCACACATTTTGTAAATTCGAGTTTCCTTTCACGAGTCACATGATGTCACTGCCGCTGAGTTTCTCCCCGGCTCCCAAGCCCCCGTTTCGTCCCCTCGCCCGCCCCGGGCCTCACCGCGGGCACGCCCAGACGTGCGCCCGCATCTAACGGTGAACGGTGACCGCCCAGTCGTCCGGGCGCTGAAGGCATCTGTCTCCCGTGCGATGCTGGTCGGAGCGGAGGGAACGCATCCTACCAGTCCCAGTGCGAGCCTGGGCGCGGAGGGGAGTCTGCCACTGGGAGCTGCAGTTATCCACGGCAGAACTTCGGTCGCCACCTTGGGGACGCCCTGCAATCGAGTCACAGTGGCGAGCGTGGTCTCTCTGCCACGACGCAGTTTGGGTGACTTTGACCCTAGGAGTCTGTGCACAGGAATGAAGATTAGTTTAAGCATTATTAACACACCCTATTTTTAGTTGGCGTCTCATCCAGAAGGAAGAGCCCCATTCAGGGCGTCTTTCCCTCTGTCACAAAAATGAGATGACTCAGGGAATTCGGTTCATAGTGATTTTTTGCGTTTATTGAACACCTACGCTTCTTAACCGAGGAGATCAAGAATTAGGTTGAGCATCTCTTCAAATGCAGGTCTTCTAAGACCGGGGCTTAAGGAAGCTGCCCTGTTTCTTGCGCCTCTCGGTCACTCGCGCCTGCCTCAGTCCCGTCTGACAGTTAAACGGGCAGCGGGGGGCTCAGCGCGGGCCCCTCATCCTTCTCCACCCACGTGTGGGGCAGACGCAGGCGGCTCGAGACCCGGCCAAGGGCGCCGGGGCGGGGTCCCAGCCACGGCCACGATCTCCCCACCAGCACTAGCACTCAGAGACGGAGGCAACCGGCCTGCCTGCAGCGCCGACGAGGTCACCCGCGGAGCTGCTGGAAGCAGTCCATGTGCCCAAGACGCACCTGGCACCGGGGGCGGGGGGGGTGGGTCCTGGTGAACGGAAGTCACTGGACGCGGCCTTCGCACTCCCGCATCCTCCTCCCACAGGCCCGCGGGACATCACAGCGTGCCCTGCCCAGAGCTTCGGGCTTCCTGGGCCGCAGCCCGCCTGGTGCCTCGCTCAGCCCCCTTTCTGGCTGCCCTCTCCAAGGGTGACCTCTCCGTGTGGTCTCTGAGGACTCGACCCACCCTCAATGGCCAGATCCGGTTTCCCTGTGTTTACGTCTTCTGAGTCCCAGGGGGAAAGCACGGCTTACTTATCCGCGCCCTCGGGCCCTCCGCCCACCACTGAGCATGATGACGCGAAGCCAGCACCTGAGCGGCGTCCGTTTCATCTTCGTTCCGTCAGGAAAGAGCTTGCGGACTCATCTTAACTCCCGAAGCAGCCGGGAAATTGCGTGACCTCCACGTGCAGCCGACGCTTCCCACGAAGAGCCAGATGTAAACACTCAGGCTCCGTGGTCCACGTGGTGTCTGTTCCCAGCAAACGGCCCCGCTGCCAGAACCCCAACGTGGCCCCGGATAATGTGCGAATGAACAAGCATGGCTGTGTTCCAATAAAACTTTACTTATAAAGGCAGCAACAGCAACCACCACGTGCTACACGCCAGACTCGGCCTCTGGGCTTCAGTCTGATGACCCCTTTGCAAGAGGGGACTTAGAAAAGAAAATGTATGGTCTAAATATAATTATTAGAGAACATGCAAGCGTCTCTGGTGAAATGCGTCCAGCCTTCCTGACACAAGGTCGCGGTTCACGGGCGAAGCAGAGCTGGATGGGAAGACGGGTGTGTGGAACCTCGTGGGGATGAGCCCCCCTCACCTCTCCCGGGGGGCAGGGAAAGGCTGGAGGAGCGCCGCATGTCTCACCTGCCATCTGGGTTTTTTTCAGTGACGAGCAGTGCAGACCGTGGACGAAGCGTTTAACCTTCCCGAAGCTTGTTTCCTTTCTCTGTGAAATGGGGGCATCGACGAGCACTTGGAGTCTGCAGCGAGGATTTCTGGATCGTGGGTGTGACGTGCTGACACGCACTGTGCCATTTCCCTGGCGGCTTTTGCCCACAGAGGGACGGGGCTGACAGGCTCTGCCGCAAACGAAGACTTTTCAAGATCAAACATGAGCACGATTCGTAGGCAGCCAAACTTCCCAGGTAAAATTCAATGCAAATCACGTATAAATATTTATTCTTTCCTTTCTTTTTTCTTTTGAAAGCTGACTTTTACAAAGTAAGATGACAAAGGATGGAACACAGTTAAGGGACCAAAGACAAGTTTGGCTCTTTCGAGAATACCGTCGGCAGCCAGCTGTGCTGACAGGCTCATGAAAAATCTAGGCATTTAGGTAATTATTTTTTCCTCCAGGCAAGTTCTTCCAGGCTCAACAGACACCATCTGCTTTTGACCACAAAACAGCAGACCCAATCACTCAACACAAACGCCAGGCACCTGAGACAGAGTCACGTCTACTAGCCGAAGCCACCGAGGATGTCATAATCGGATCATCCCCAAATTCAGAATGTGTCTAACACATGCCGTGCGTTCTGAAGGTGCTGAGTTGCAGAGGTGAACGAAGCACATTTTTCCCTGGACCAGCTACGGCTTAGCAGCCCAGATCAACGATAAAGCCGGCAGGGACAAGGGAGCTTTAGAAACGTGAAGAGAAAGGACTAGAAACCTTTCTCGCTTTCTTCTCCAGGAGAAGAGCATCGAGTTATAAACAGTCAGATTCAAGACTCATTCTGGCTTTTCCTAGCTGTAATATTCTAGACTAAGGTGTGTATTTTTACATACTTCATCTGAAAATAACGGTATTATGGTTTTGCTTACTTAAATTTCTTAAGTCTTTGATCGTGAATAAGAAATATATAAAATTTAAACGAAGAAAATAATATGTATCTAAAGGACTGTAGCAAAGACCAAATATTTAATACTTACAGAACGCAATTTAAAAACACGAAGTATGGACAATTAAGATTTTCTTTTTTTTCTTTTTTGGCGAGGCAACCCTTGGTCGACCTTGTCAGCTTACAATCCCTTATTTTTTATTATTTACGCCTATAGCACCCGATCTTCCTAGGTGGTCTCCCATCCAAGTACTAACCAGGCCCGACCCTGCTTAGCTTCCGTGATCAGATGAGATCGGGCTTGTTCAGGGTACCATGGCTGTAGACAATTAAGATTTTTATTATATATGCCAGCATTTAGATTTATCAAGTTTATACCTACCCCGAAATACATTTTATTTATGTGGACATGTGCCAATTGGTTCTATCATATTAACTAAAATAACAGTATTTCATGGAAATTTTGAAACTTAAAAGTTTGTGTAGATCTATCTCTGTTCTGATTTTTGAATGTGTCGAAGGAATTTCCAGGGTATAACCAGTTTGCTGCATCTCAGTCAACTCCAACTATACCAGTGTTTTTTGTTTTCTTTTGACTTAGTAAAAATAAATGTTAATACAAAATATCTGAAAAGAAACGTTTCTTTTTATGTGCAAAATAACTTAATCCCAGCATTTTTCTCACTGAGTAGAGGTCTTCTCGACGCCGTAGTGTTAAAATCTACTGAAACATGAATATACAACTGTCTGCAGCCTGATTTACATTTCTCAGTCAAATCGTGTTTTCTACTTTGATTATATTTTATGCGCAAAGTTTATTCCGCAGCCACGCTCGGAGAGCAATGTGACCCCATTTATCTCATGTTCAGGCTAAGGAATCTGCTGCATACCAATGGCGTCTCCTTGGGAGGGGTCGCTGCTCTTCAGCATCTCCGTCTCATTCCGTCAGGCATCGTGGTTGTCTTTGTGCCCCGAGCATGACGCTGGGTCTTGGCCTCACGCCGGATCTAGGGAACAGTAACATGGGGCTGCAGGGTTCCCCCGGGGGGCTGCCCTGGGGCTCAGAGAGCTGACGTCAGAGCAGGGCTTCGAGGGACAGTCGGCCCTCACTCTTTTAATCACAGTTAGTCGTACACTCAGTCTCACCACAGTGAAAGGCCTGCGAGCTCCTTGCAAAATGTTTTTCTACCGATGAAAGCATTCAGCTAGGAACGGCCCCACAAACAACAGAAGAAGAGGGGTTACACGTGGGAGAAAAGCCGAGTTAGGGGGACGAACCCAAGGCCATCACATCGTGTATGATGATTGTGCCGGCGACCCCCGGTCTGCAAAGGGCTCGCGGCCCCTTGCCTTCCTAAGCTGTTTCTGCTTCAAAAGGAAACCCCCGTCGGTGGGTTCGCAGGCTACTTTGGGAGATGTGTGGCAGCTGAGCTACAAACCGGATCACCTGTTTGACCCAGGTAGCATGAGCATGTCACTTAGTTTCCACATCCTAAACCAGCGAAAATAGAAAACATTCATTGTTCAGCAAGCATCTCGCACTGGGAGAGACGTCTCTGGGAATGACGAGGCCCGATTTTCCACGTTGTTTTCTTTGTGCACTAGAGCCCACACCGAATTCCATCTTTCCCTCGCTGTCCTCACCCCCCTCCCCCAAAATGCGGGAAATGAGTAAGTTCAGCTGGAGCTGGCCGCGTGCTTCTCCGTGGCCCACGGCACTGCCCTCCGCGGCAACAGCAGCACCTACACGGTCCCCTGAACGAGCTTTTCCTTGCTTTATCTCGCAGATTTGTACGAGAAAATTGATGCTGTTTTTTCTCAGAAGGGGGCTTGCGTCCCTTTCGAAGGACTTCGGAGAGAAGCGAGGCACCAGGCCAGAAGGTGCCGCGTCCCAGGCCCCAGAGTCGCATCTGTGGTGACTCGTCCTGGGCACATGTGAGGCTCACTCTTCTGCTGCTTCTCACAACTCAGGGAACGACTGACAAACGGTGGCACTTTGTCCTCTCTGCTTTCATTTCAAATCGCAAGTTAATTCGAGCCTAAGATCTCTCCCCAGTAACGGGGGAAAAAATTTTAAATCATCTCAGTCGTGTCCACGACTTGGAAAGTTCCATGAAGTCAGCCGCAGGCTCCCGCGTGTATTGATAAGAGCGTCTGAACGGGGCCCACGGAAAGCCCTTTTAGACACTACTCTACGACGGTTTCAGACGGAAGAAAAAAACACGCTCTTCTGAGGGCACAGGTGTATTCGTACGCCCCAGAAAATTGAAATTCAATTCAGAAAGCAATATTGGAAACAATTTGAGCCTGGATCCAATCTGGCCAGGGCTGAAATAGCACAAGAAATGACTGGAAAGATGATTCTGCCACATTTTCCGGTTCATTCTATGTGACCGGGGCCATCAGTACGAAGGAATGGGAAAACAGGCATTAAATCTCTGCTTACGGCGTTTCAGCAAGAGCAGAGGCAGCACCCGACTCCCAGCGACCCCGTTTATAAACAAACTGTCCCGCGTATGAGCTGTAACACCTATGACAACTATGACAATAAAGAGGATGGGTAAAGGGACCAAAAGTAAAACAAAATAAACGAACTGTTACACATGAGGTTAAAGAACTTAAAAAGAAGCAAAATTAAAAATGGGCTTTACTTATAAAAATGTAATGACCAAAAAAAAAAAAAAAAAAAAAAAACCCACAAAGTGTAATTACTTTCAGATAAACGGGAATCCCTGACCCAAACAGAACGTGTGCCTTAGACAATTTTTTATCCTGCCACAGTCTGTCTTCTGATTATATAAGAATATAGTGCTTTAGGTGATAAGTTCATTCCTAAAAAGTTGTTGTCCTCATTGTTTTGAGTATCGATTTTTCTCAAAACAGAATTGTGTTATGCATGCGTTAGACGAGAATTAAATAAAAGAAAGCTTTTGTATAAAAGGAACACTCCCTCTGCCATATAAATCATCAGTCTGTGCATTCGTGCTTAATCCACATTTCCACAAAGTCATTAACGGGTCTGTGACGGGGGGCTCATGTTTCTGGAAGTCGGTCGCCTAGATTCAGTTGAGGACGCTGGAGCGTCCCTCACTGTGTGTGGCTCCTGTGAGCCGCAGGGTCCCTGGGACCAGAGAGAGCAAGGGACAGCCTCAGCAGCCACTGCTAGGAGTCAGAGTTCTGCCTTTTGTGTCTCCTGCTCATGCGTGACCTTATAACGGGGTCCCGGTAGCCCCGGCCACCTGGTCTACCTTCCAGGAGTGCTGCTCCGAAGACAGCCCTCCTCTGCCGAGACCGTGACACAGGGCTGCGCGTCTCCTGTAGGCTTTCGAGTTACCTCTGATCATCTTTGTCAGACTGGACAGAATTAAACACCAGCTGGTCCTCTCTAAAACACACCTCCCAGAGGACTCTGCACCTGCTCCCGGATCGTTTCTATGGAGGGGATCTTACTTCATCCGCGGGAGACTGGCTTCTGGGCACTGTGGATTGAAACCTCCCTCCCTGCTCTGGAAAGATACGGGCATCGTCTGGGAACGGGCTCCCGGCTCCCAGGATTCATTTTGACCCACATTAAGCTCCACGATTTCACTGCAACTCGCTTTTCTGATGATAGGTTTTCCTGACGCCTTCCTTGTCTGCTACCGACCCCATCACACCTTCTGCTTTCGAAAGAGCGACTGACCCGCACATCCGTCGTGCAGCATCTCTCCTTCATTGCCGGCCTCCGGCTCCTGGTTGGTTGAGCTCTCACCACGGGTGTCGGTTTTATGGTTCCTGAGTCAACGCTGTGCCCCATCCAGCCCGGCCCAGGGGCTGTGTCCCCAGAGCCCCACGTCAAGAACCCTGCGATGAGCCGAGCTGGGGTAGAGCAAGGCTTCGGGTATTTATAAAGTTCTCCATGTGATTCTAACGTTCCACAGTGACTGTGATCCACAGCCCGGATCCAGAGCTCCCTGTTACCGTTCTCACGAAATGCACTGTAGCCGTGTGGGCAGAAACAAAAGCCCAGTCACTTATGCAAGGTGCCCTCGGGTCGGCCGCGTGGAATGATACTGTCTGCTACACACTCCTGTGTCCTGTTTAATTATTACCTTCTAAGTAAACATCCCCAGCATTTTCTTAGCTATTTTTTCTAATCACTTAAATTGGCGACAACAAAAACGTGACACGTGATGTGAAGTATGTACTAATCATCTCTGCAGAGAGAGACTATTTCATGCTCAACCTACCAGCTTTCTAGGTGCCAGCTGGGGCTGGGGTGCGACTCATGAATTAATGTCAAAAAGAGTTTATTACGCTAGCTTTTGCTGAGGCAATCTAACTCTGTTAATTTTCATTATGATTACAGGCAACAGAAGTCTCTAGTTGTTAATATTGAAAGTAAGTATAATCTTTAAAATAGAATTGGTAGGGGCTTTTTTTGGTAGTTTTAAATTAATATTTTCTTTTTTTATTATTTTCTTTTATTATATTTCTTTATTTATTATTATTATGGTGGTCTCCCATCCAAGTACTAACCAGTCCCGACCCTGCTTAGCTTCCGAGATCAGACATCGGGCTTGTTCAGGGTGGCATGGCCACAGACCATGGACTGTGGCTCCACTGGGGCGCGAACCCAGGACCTTCTGCGTGTGAAGCAGACGTGCTGACTGCTACACTGTGGAACCACATCTTTAAATTAATGTTCTCTTAATCCTTCTGTGCTACGCCAGTGGTGGGCAATTTATATAACATTCGTTTTCTCTCTTTTACCTCCTAGTTCAAAGATTCAGGATGCATCCATGACACCCTACATTTTCGGCCTTAATAATTTGACGGACCTGTGATAGGAACCAAGTTTACCCTAATCAGGATGTAAAAGTTATGTAATTTGGAATCTGAAAAATCCCACCATCGGTTTTCAGCTTGATAGGTCCCTCTGAAATCCAGGATGGGTAAAACGGCCTGGAGCAGCAAGCCTTGCATTATGGTGACCCTGGAGAAACGGGGCAAGCGTGCTCCCAGGTTCGTTCTAAGATATGGGCCCCTAGGGCACTGGCAGGGAGGATGGATTAAGGAGGGGTTCAGAATTGCAGACGATATTTCCCTATGGGGTCTCGACGTCAGGCATGTTTTTAAATGACCTGCTGGAAGCAGCCTTTACGTGACACAGGCTGCTCCCGGCACTGGCTTGGGAAGGGGAGTTTCCTCTTGGAGATGGATCCCAGGGTTCATCTGGCTTTAGGACCAGGGGATTCTCACTGGGGTAAGGGTGGCGGCCCAGGAACCTGTGTCCCTAGGACTCAGGGGCAGCAGAGAGTGTTCTTGACTCTGAGTCCACAGACAGAGGGACAGAGGGATCTGGAGCCGCCTCGAGCCACTGCATGTCGTCCAGCAATGACCAGTGACAGCGGACAAACACCCAAGGCGCCCAGCACCGTGGACCAGACTCCGGGCCCTGCCGTGGTCCCATTCACCGCCCCCTCCCCGCCACTCCCATGAGGTCCTTGAATGGCCCCACAGTGACCGCGGTTGACCTAAAGCTTGGCCTTTGTTTTTCTGAACCTAAAAAAGTGAGACGACCAGAATGCTTTCCCTTCCCTCTCCCCACTCACGCCCCGGCAGCGTGAACGAGGCCGCGCTCTGCTTCCTGTGCCCGCACCGAGAAACCAGGTGTCCCGGGGCATGACAGCGCGCTCACGGCTCACGTTCCTTGTGTAAAGTGTTGCTCGTTTTGGCTTTTTGATAGCTAATGATAGAATTTTATGTTCATTTCTGTCCATTTTTATGCCTATTCTTTAAGGTTATTAAAGTCTTTCTAGATTTTTTTGTTTTCTGTGATTTCCCATAATTTCTTTAACATATAAAGTCTTTCTAGATTTGTTTTGTTTTCTATGATTAAAGTCTTTCTAGAATTTTATGTTCATTTCTGTCCATTTTTATGCCTATTCTTTAAAGTCTTTCTAGATTTTTTTTGTTTTCTATGATTTCCCATAATTTCTTTAACATATATTTTATTATAGTCTTCATTTTAATCATTTTATGTTATTAATATGGATGATACATAAACAGCTAGATGCACGCCTACATGCAGACGCGCTTGCCTGTTCATCCTTCACGAAGGAATATTCTTCCGGTGTGAAATCTTCCTTTTGTTGGTAGTTGTCCCTCTTTTTTCAGATAGCCTTGGAGCCGTCAGATTTTGCTAACATTCAGCGCATGTTTTTGAAGTTATCGCTAACGTGTTAGGGCACATTCAGCAAATGTAATTTTACAATGAATCCAGATGTGTCGTTGTCTATAGCTTTTCCCCGTGTCTACTAGTCTAGTCATATTTCTAAAATCAGGACGAGCTTCTAACACTTCCTTTTCTAAGGTATGATGAGCAGAATAATGCCCCCCAAAACGATGTGTATGCCCTGACCCTTGTCACCTGTGAAAACGTTTCGCCGTGAAGAAGATTCAAGGTTGCAGATGGATTTAAGTGGCTGCTCAGATGCCTGGGAAGCTCACGCCGAGGAGATTATCCTGGACCAGTCGAGTGGGCCCGATGCCATGGAAACGTGTTCGGACGTTGAAGAGGAAGGAAGAAGAGTAAGAGGGGGGAGGACGTGGCTGGAAGAGGAGCTCAGGGCACCCGGACGCGCGAGACTCCGCCCGCCCTGCCCGTGCTGGAGATGGAAGGGGCCGTGGGCCAAGGAGTGCCCGCGACGCCTGCGGCCGCTCGTCCACACTGCCTTCCACGTCCGGCCAGCCAAGTCCGGTCATCCACAGGCACTGGGGGAGGGGCCCGAGGCCATGTCTGTGAGTCCCCTAGTCTCACTGTCACGCCAGCATCATTTCAGAGGAGCTCGGAGAGCTCCCACAATGCGACCGACGCTCCGAAACGATGAGTGACCGCTCACAGTGAAGGGAATGCCACCTCTCGACTGGCTCCGGGGTCCCGCGTAATGAGACGCTTATCTGTCTCTGAATATCGACTACCGAGACCACACGCAGGGCACAACAGGCCTGGAAAGAGTGTCCTCTACAGCATTTTAAATCTTCCCCAGGGCGAAAATGGTGTTGACTTAATGTATTTCTAATTAGCATCATTTACTTATTTTTAATATTGAGAACTTAGGAAGATGACTCCTCCCAGACAGCGGGTGGGGTGGAGTGGCAGTCAGGCGAGGACCACAGGGAAAACCGATGCTGACTTTACTGCACCATCTTGCTCAGAGACCTTCACCCGCCGAATATCACGTTCAGCGGGAATTTCAGCCGTGGGGATTTCCCTGAGAATTAATTTCTTAGGGGAGATAACACGATGCTTTCTTCCATATGCTGGCAATTCACGGGCGTTAATGTAATTGACGGTAATTTGGCCACGGTTTTCCCGTCCTCTGCATCAGTGACTTATTGAAATGACAGTCACAATAAAAAATGCAAGAAGTTATTCTTCGTACTTTTTCTCGCTTCGATTAACTCCATAGGTTAGCACATCAGCGACACAGAATGCCTGGGACATTAATCAGAAGGAAATCATTTGAATTGAGAAAGATTTATGGTTCCACTCCCAGCTTCAGCAAAAACGATTATAGTAATCCTATTATAATTGATGTATTTTGTACATTTCAAATTTCGATCGCAGTAATGATTTAGCAGCATGGCTCCAGGATGCAGTCCGTGCGATCGGCCACCCTCCGGCCAGGAACAAGGACAGGAAGGGAAACTCAGAGATGCGTAAGAAGGTGATATCCGTTTCCTCTTCATCCCCTTCTGCTTCACCCTCCGTGAGGACCGCGGCCCGAGCCGTCCATCAAGCAGCTGACCGTCTCCGCCTTCGCCACACTCGCTCCCTTGCGGTGGGCAACGTGAAACTCGAGGTCCGTCAGTCCACTCCAAGCGACAATGCCCAGTTTTTTCCACCATTGCTCATTTTCATTATCCTGTCTCCCAAGGGGAGTTTCGAGTTTCTCTAAACACCCACCACCAAGACCTTCACTCCCAGCGCAGTTCAGATGTTGGTATGTTTTGGGGTCGATTCACTTAAAAAATAAAGGAGCCCACTTCGGGACGGCTTCCTCCGAGTCAGGTGACGTGTGATGGTAGGTGAGCAGGTGGTGATACCTCTAACAATCTTTGGTCCTTCCAGCCAGTAGCTTTTAGCTGCGTCTTTCAATTATACGCTTGCGATTAGTAACAGCAGCCTAAACATTTGTTATAACGCGAAGAACTGATATTTCAAAAATCGCTTCAAGATATAGATTAAAACCCACTTAGAAGTGTTTTTTTGGGGGGGTGATTATAGTCAGTATTTACATACAATCTAATTAATGATTAGTCTAATGGACTAATTTTATCTTTATTCTTGAGTATACACTTAAAGTGTACATTATAAAAAAATTTTTCATATAAAATTTATTTATAAATAATAATATTTTGCAATAGAAAACTGTCCTGCATTTTATAACCTTTAAAAATTCAAATTTTAAGTAAAGGATCAACTATTCTACCAAACACCAGATGATTCCATTTTTAAAAGTCGCTTCAGGCTAATACATTGACGATTGGTACAAAAACAATTACGTGACTTGGAGAAAAATAAAAAGGTCCTACACGCAACCTCCACGATACACCCCTTGGACACACTGAGGTGTGGGGAGCACAAAAGCACAAAACTCTCAGCGGCTTCCGGCTAACAGGTCCCCCAAACTGATATTTTCTCATATTTTTTAAGTTTTGCCCATAAAGAAATGACCAGGAACAAAATATTTAGCATACCGGAATATTATCTCCGAGGAGCATCGAGCCCCAAAATTTCTCCCTTCAGGTCACAAGAAGTAGATGGCCAAAAACAAAAAAAATAAATAAATAAAATAAAATAAAAATAAAAACAAAAGCAATGCCACCACCTGCTAAGGAAGACGAGCCTGGCACAGGCTGTGGCTTCCAGCACCTGCCACTCTGTGGCCTCAGTGAAACTCACTACGTGGGCCCCTGAAGGGTCACTCCAGACGCCCCTGCACCCCAGACCTGCTCCGCCACCCCTCGCCCGTCCTTCGAGGCGTCCTGGCCACCGTTTGCTTCGAGGGCTGGTGTCTGTTCTCGGTCAGCTCCAACCACTTCACTGCTGCCGGGTTTCATTGCACGTGCCAGACCCTCTGCGTGTACACTGTTTATTACAAAGTATATGACTTTGTCACCCGCTTAATACGTGATGCCCCAAACTAAGTTTGTTGAGGGAGATGAAGTTTTGAGTAGTCATTATTGTCTTTGATTATCCCATTAAATCTATACAGTATCTATAGAGATACCTCCAATCTACAGGTAAATAAATTTACCTGAAGACGAGGTGGCCGGGCTGTGGGAGGGACCGAGGTGGCTGATGTGGAGCACAGGATGAACAGGGCGGGAACTATTCACCTGTGTCACCGTGCCCAGCGGGCCCCTGGTCCTGAAGATCTTACGGTCTCACCCTGGCTCCACCCTTCCTCAGAACACATTTCAAAAGGAAAGAGTGTTCAAAAACTAAAATCTGTTTTTAAATAGTTCACTTGTCCTAATCTTGACACCTAATTTAGTAATACTTCACTTGACTGAGAAGCATGCCACCATCGTATTAATTATTCCGCCCTTCCCTGGCTTCTGCAGGCTTTAATTAGTAAAAGAAGTTTTCAGGACAAGTTATAATTTGCATGCCAACAAAGTTGTTTATAAATTACACAGTAAAGGTAAAAGTTGTTAGTGCATCAGCTCCCTCTACCCACCGAGGTTAGGTGTGCCTCGTACCAGAATATGTCTCCGTGAACCTTGGTGAGCATCTTGCTCTATTTTATTTCTTTACCCAAAACCTGTGAATACAATTTTATTCCACTTTTTTCTGTAAATCTTTACTTGTTATGAAAGCACCTCAATCCGCAAGCCAAAGTAACTGCCTCAAAATTATACAAATACTGTCTATGCGGTCTTCGGTATTTCGATAAAAATTAGATGGTTTTGACGTAACCTAGTAGAGCATTTCCCCATCATTCACAAATATAACATAATATTAACTGAGTTTGAATTATTATTTCAGGATGAAAAAGAAAGAGGACTTGACTTGAATGAGGCCATCTTTGCCATGACCCCGGGGTCCAAGACTACATAAATTCAAGTTTGTATTCTATGTACTTATTTTAACATAAATGCATTTTCTACAACGTACTCTGACTTTCTTACTCCAAATGAAAGTTTATTTATATCTATAAACATTTTATTTAGCTTTCACATCCTTCTGAACATCCTAGCAATGGATCGCCAAGAGAGTTCGTGCTCTTGATTTCAAATTCTGCTTTAAAAATCGGTTCCTCAAAAGTTATATAAGGAGACGATTTCATAAATTTCAGATCTCAAGACTGGACCTGTTAGACGAGACGGTCCTACCACCTTCGTCTCTCTTCCCATCCAGAGACATCGTACCTGGGTGAAGAACCGGCGTTTGGAGGAATGATGGCAGAGGCCTCCCGCACACATAAGTCGAACCCCTGGCATCTTTTGTAGTTTATTAATATTCTCAGTTTGAGAAGAATGTCAGATCTGCAAAGGCCTTGGATCAGAAGCGAACATCCAGAGGCCTCGAAGCAGCAGGGAAGAGCCGTGTCTGGATTCGGTGAGCTGCTGGGCATAACGTGGCCTAAAACTCGGCAGCAGTGACGGTGAACCGCTCGATTTGTTTTTTTAAAAAATCATTGAATCGTACACGTCCAGTGAGTCAAGCTCACAGCTTGTGAATTATGCTTCAAAAAACTGTAAAAATAATGAAACCGCCAGCGAGAGCTAGGGAGAAGGCAGGTAACGATGGAAAATATTTGGCTCTACGTTACTAATCGTTTAAACTGGGTGATGGGTGATGGTGGCGGGGGCCGCGGGAGGACGGTCATTATATTATTTCCTCCACGTCCCCATGTGTTCAAAACTGTTTATAAGAAAAAGTAAAACAAAACCAGAAAAGTAGCAAAATGTGTTGTCTTTTTCCGGGGAGAGACCAACAAGCAAACGAGGGCATAACGCGGGACAAGAAGCATCGCCCTCGAGGACAGGACACGTCCGTGGGGCCTGCGACCCGACCTCAGGGCACCATCATTAGCTGTCCTTCCTGGAGGCTTAGTTAAGAGCCCGTTAAGCCAATGCGTATGCAAATTAACCAGACCACTTTCCCCTCCTTACCACAGGCCGACAACAGCACTTGTTGTCCCCAAACGAATAGGCACCATGACAATCAAGAGCAGGGCTGGAAACCCCGACCTAGAAACTGCTCTTCGGGATTGTAGGGGTTCAGAGAAGCGCTGTCGTCGGCCGAGCACATTCAGAGTTTTTGACACTTATCCGTCCATCCTTCAGAGCATCGAGGGCGCGCTCCGCATAACAGCCCTGAAAAGGACGTTGTGTTGTCGTGTTTTTCCAGGTGAAAAGCTGAGCCTCTCAGCGTTTACGTTACTCTCGAAGAACCGCACCAGGAATTCAGTGGCTAATTACGTCCGAGGTTAAAATTGCTGACGTCGACCCCCAAAGCAAGATGTTTTCCTAATATGTATATGCACACGTCGACATGTGCGTATATGTGTGTACTTGTGTGTGTGTGTGTGAGTGAGTAGTTTTTAATATGTGGTCGGCCATATGGGAACACCAGCTCGGGTTCACTCATCGTTTAAGGGACGTTTGCGTGGCTGGCACTGCTAGGTCGTGGGGAAAAACATGAGGAAACTCAGGGTCTGCCTCAGAAAATTCCAGAATCTAACTGAGGAAGCAGAAAAATAACAACAACAAAATAATCACATATGTCAGTGGCTTATGTTCAACCTACTCTATCTAGTCTGACATTTCCAGGAAAATGCAAAAATCTCTGGGAAAGCTTTCTCTTTGGGGAGAGACCCGTCCGGAGGCGAATGAACTAAGCCTGGACGTTTCGTCTGTAAAGGTTACTTACCTCGTTGGTCTGTCATGCGGCGGGACCCAAAGTCACGCCTGTTAGAGAGAACAATCACAGACTCATTAACATTCAACATGGTGTCGCTAATACCATCATTTAAATACAGTGTGTCATCACAAGTTACCTGCTCCGATGAGATTTACCATTCAACACACTTTCCAGCAGATCATTGGATGAGCTTCGATGTCAGTGTAAAATATACTAACCAAGTAGTTGATTATTCTTTCAGTTCAGAATCAAATGCAATAAGCATTTTCTCGATAAATTTATCCAGACAATAAGACAGTGTCAAGTCCCACAATCACCACTCATTTGACTAGCCTGATTATCAGAGGTTCATGAAATACCCCAGGTCCTAAGGTGATACAGGGATTGCTTTGCCGTTGATAAGTATTCGTATAATTAACCGTTCATTGTTCTGCCCGGGACAGATGGTAGGTTTGTTTCCACGTTAATTAATAATCAGAGTTTTAGAAAATTACAAAACCTTTAAAATCTCAGAGTCGTCAGCATTGTTCTTCCTTTTCTCAAACTTTTAAAGAGTTGTAAGGGGCAGGCATAGGCCTGGTGTAGTTTTGTTTTTTTTTGTTTGTTTGTTTGTTTTTAATAGCGGTAATAATTAGTCTTTAGGGAATAGGTAGAATTGAATTCAGTTTCCCACTCTGAAGCAAGAGCCATTTTCTCTTAACATATTACTGCTGTGACACGCATGCTGTAACACCCCTTGGGTTGTTTTTTTCATAAGTCTGGAGTTACAATTTAAAGAATTAATAATTATAAATATTTAGAGATCTTATATAGCAGACGATTTTAGAAAAATGTGATTTTAAATAATCAAAACATCCCCTCCGTCAGCCTAATTACGTTACCCGTATTTCTAATAATTTTCTGTTTGCCTGTATTTACACGATCCTCTGTTTACATTATTGGAAGCAGTAAAATTAAATAAAAACTGAAGTGTCTTTTAAAAGCTTTGTTATTTCTTTTGCAGCTCTAGGAGGAACTCAAGGGATTGTACCATCGGACTCCTCCAGAAACTTTGCCTCGAGCTGTTTATCTCACTTACTCACGTACAAGCACGATGATCTATTGGTGCTCCCAGCCTTGACCTTGTGTGACTTCTCCCTAGAGATGGCATGTGTTTTAAAAATACTTCTAACGACAAGGCTTATTTTCTCACACAAGTAGGTTAGTCTCAACTTCCGGAGAGAGAGAGCAGGGAGCACCCTAAGACCTCACTCTTTCTAAAACAGAAAATATTCTCATATATATTCATATAAATGAATGTCTCGATTGGTATGTGTCCAATTATGACGCATGGGTATCATTAATACACACATACACACGACTTCCTCTCTCATATTTGCCTTTTATCACAATGTTTTCTTTGGAGTAACATTTTTGATATTCGGTTAAAATTTCCTGGGCGTTTGAATTTCAACTTCAGCATTTGTATATGTTCTCCCAGAACATCTGTCAATAAAAACGCATGTTTAAGCGCGGTGACAGAATTGTATTAGACACCGGCAAGTGTCTCCAAACTGGAGATTGTTAAACAGGGATCGAATTCCTCCTGTCGCTCTCAAGCGCTCCTCTCTGGGCTGTGAAGCAGCTGGGACTGAGGATGGAGTTCCGAGCAGGGAGCAGTGGGGTGTCTTCTGACAGCTAAGTCATTTGGGTTTTGTCCTCCAGAAAGTGGACAAAAGGCCACTGTCACACTCTGCCTCCTACTCAGCCTTCCTCCCTCCCTTCACCACCGCTCGTCCCGACTCCCGGACCCCGGCTTTGCCAGGGTATCACTTTGTCTTCTGGTCTTTTTCCTCAAACCAAGGCCACCTATCAAAGCACTTCCTTAAACGATGACAATTCTCCCCCTGTGAAGATCCGTGTGGCTGATGTAAACCGGCATCATTGCTCCAGGTGCCTCTGTGACATTAGTTGATCCTACTATGTGCGATCTTCTTGCATCCACTTGGGTTTTTACAGTTCCTTGGAAGCAACTTCTAAACCGGGAGACACGCGGGAGGCTGAGGTCAGGTGAGTTAGCAACGTAGACAAAAATGGGAAAATGGCCTCTCGCTGAGTCTGAAGTGACAGCTGGGAAACCAGAAAAGAGACTTGAACCCAGGTCTGCTTGTCTCGAAAGTATAAGTTTATTTCTCTATTAAACGATGCCTCACTAATTAGGAAATAAAGACAGACGATTATTCAGAAGAAAGGTACCATTTAAATGAGGAGCGATGAAGCTGCCAAGTGTTTCCACTAGAACATGGTCACTAAATGAGGAAAAAAATAGCTTTAGACTCGGTCCGTCCCCTGGGCCCTGCTCGTCCATTTCTCTGCTATTCAAGGTCTGTGTGATCTTCGGATCAGCGAGCTTGGTAGAAACGCAAAGGCCTGGGCCTCAGCCCGGGGCCGCTTACTCAGAATCTGTGTTTGGACCAGACCCCAGGTCAGGCCTCAGCACTTCTGAGCCAGAAAGATACTGTCCGCCATTACATCACATGATCTCCAAGGCAGTCAATACGCCGAGCTTGCGGGTGGAATGGGGGCTGTTCCCACGTAGAATCCCACGTGAAGCCACACCCACTAATGCTCAGATGATTCTCGGGCGAGCAAATGTGCTATTTTCAGTAAGGACTGCTAACTGATTCCATAGCTATTGTGATGTGATTGGAAGAGCTACCCACAGTCATTGATAAAATCTAACAAGGGACTCATAGGAGAAAAGCTAGGCTGCCCCTGCGTCCACGTCCTAGGCCTGCCCGTCTGAGTCACGGCCGCCCTGGGACTTCTGTTCCTCTGGTGACAGAGACGTGCCGGGCTGGCATCAGAAGGGGTGCCCTCCCCGCGCCCCATGCGCTGACCTCAGCCTCGCCACGGGCCCCCTTGCTGTCTGGGGACGGTGACAAAGGCAACGCGAGAAGATGAGTCATTCTCAGCCCCACGACACCGTCCGCCTGCCCGGGCCTGACACTGAACGCTCAGCGTCTCTGTATCCTGTTTATCTTTCCCTTCCAGCAAGAAGGAAAACTCATTTCCGGAAAACGTGGATGCCACTGGGGCTACAGTGTCGTCTGCTGCAGTCGAGCGCGTCGCCCCGAGATCTCGCGAAAACACAGCCTCGCCCAGGCCGGCGGCCACCCACGAGCCCCAGGCGGCCTGGCTCTCCAGCCGCTGTCGACAGCCACCAACGCTAGTGACGATGGTAGCGCTCGTGAAAATGTGCTACGGGAAAGACGTTCGGAAGTAAGTATCGAAAAAATTTAAAGACATTTTGACACCGTGATTACAGTTTTAATGAAATGATGCTAAATAAATATTCGAAAATATTACAGATGTAGACAGAAGAGGACCTTGCACACCCTTATTACAATAGCAAAAATAAGATGTAAATAACCTGAATGTTGTCGAAACAGGGACTTGACCCCGAAAATGTGTGTAATCTGAAGTCACTTAAATGTGAGTATTGAAAAAAAAAAAAATGAGTTGGATGTAAAAACGTTCAACATGTAATTTAAAGAGAAAACGGTCTGCGGAACTCTATGTTAGGGTTAATCCCGCGTTCCATTACGTCATCCGGGTGCTAGGGAGCATGTGGACACTTACGAGTGTTACAGGACTCTGCGGCCGCAGTGACGCTGGAGCCGTTCACGCGGTCACACCCCAGAGAGTTCCTCCTTCCTTCTCATTCCTTCAACTATAAGCAAAATTCACAAAAAGTAAGGTTCAATGGACATAATAACTGAATTGCATTTCCGTGGAACTGATATTATATTTAAACTATTCCATATTGTTACATGTAGGTAATATTCTATATTATATTATCTTCTATGTTATAATAAATTTTAACCTCATAGTCTACAATCTGCAAACTCCCTTTTATAGACATCCAGCCGCAGTGCGTCTCAGCCCGAAGCCCTGACGGACGCCCCGCGGGGCCCGCAGCTCAGCCCCAGGTTCCCGTCTGCTGATCCCGCCCCTTTCCCCCTGACGCCCATTCAGACGGCTGACCTAGCGCTTAACTCTGCACTTGCAGGAAAAGATGCCTCTGAAAATGTTCCCTTGAAACCCTGGATGGCAGCCTCTGGGATGAGAGCATCCGGTACCTGCCTAGACCAGGAGCCGGGAGGAGGGGTCAGGGCCTGGGAGGAGGGGTCAGGGCCTGGGAGGAGGGGTGAGGGGAGGAGGGATGGGGCCGGGGAAGAGGGGTGAGGGGCTGGGAGGAGGGGTGAGGGCCTGGGAAGAGGGTGAGGGGCTGGGAGGAGGGTGAGCGCACGCCTTATGCCACTGAATCTGAAGTCAAGGAGGGGCCCAGTGCTTGCGGTGGGCGAGGTATCAGACTAGTGCCAAACCTTTTTACACCATGGAAACGTCAGGAAACCCGCCAGGCTGCCACTCCAGGTGTCAGGATCACAGGCACAGGCAGGAGGGGCCGAGCCAGCATCTGCCTGTGTCATAGGCTCCCCACTGGTTCTCCTTACACGTGAAATAGGGCGACGCGGAGAGACCACAGGGGGACGTCCTGTGAACCCGACTTCAGGTGAAACCCTTTGGTGTCCAGTGCGGCAGC
Organism: Pteropus medius; assembly: GCF_902729225.1. Taxonomy (NCBI): domain Eukaryota; kingdom Metazoa; phylum Chordata; class Mammalia; order Chiroptera; family Pteropodidae; genus Pteropus; species Pteropus medius. The sequence continues at coordinate 1,752,638 of NW_024354504.1, read as the reverse complement.
TCTCGAATTTCATAAAACTACGTAGAAGTCACCTGGGAAGTTGTGAGGTGCGCCCGCCCGCCACGGGAGTGTCCTGGACGTGCGCCCAGGTATCTGTCCTCGTCACTGCTCCCAGCGTGGTTCTCGCGTGGCTTCTGTAGACCCCGCTCCGCAAACGCCTCCCCGGGTCACGCCCTGGAGGCGAAAGCAGACGGTTAGACGCTCGGTGCTCCCGTGATGCGTGTCCTTTTCCACATTTAGCAACGGGAAGACGTCTCGGGATGCTCCACATACTGAGAGGAGCGACGAGATCAGAACAGAGCCGAAACGAGACTCTTTAACTCATTAGCTCATGTGACAAACGCACCCGTCATGAGTCGCTGCTTCTCCTCAGACTTTTCGGTGAGTCAGCAGGCGGAGGCGATGCCTCGGGAGTCCCCCCTCGTGATGAAATGGGCAACAAAGCGTCCCTTTTGTCTTTCTCCGTGTCTGCAGGTGCAGCTGGTAAGAACACGTTTCTGCGCCCGGGGGACACAGCTGCCCTCATCGTGCCGCGATTAAAGACCTTAAGATCTTTGAGATGAAAGCGACTCTGGGCAGCGACTCACTTCGAGGGGCGGGCGGCGACCATAGCAAAATGCAGTAGAGGAATCAGTGTCACTCACGAGAGCATATTTATATTCCGGAGGATTAAAAGTCACAGCCTCTGCAGCTGTCTCTTTTCTACTCTCAAAGTTAAAACATAAAAGTGAGTGAAAAGGATGTACGAGCGAACACTCTCTAAACCTGCCGCATCCTGCTTACCTCCGGGGCGGGTTCGCGGGCCGCGCGCAGAGCAGGTGCGGCCCATCGGCCCGCGGTGGCCTTCGATGGAACAGAATGGAGCCCAGAAAGATCCCCCTGAGGATAAAGTCTACGAATATTTGACGAGGGAGCCAAGGACACTCAACGGGGAAAGCACAGTCTCTTCAACAAATGGTGGCGGGAAAGCTGGGCGACCACGTGCGGAATTCGAACCTGAACCCCTGTCTCACATCTCCCCCGGACATTGACTCCAAGCGGATCACGGGCTGGAACAGGAGATCTGAGACCATAAACCTCCTGGGAAAAACAGGGCCTCCGCATCCGATTTGCGGATGGGTGTTTTAGTGAAGAGGGCTTTCCAGACGACTAGGGAACACGCTTCTGTGAAGCCGGCGGAAATAACGGGGGACCGCCCGAACCCGGACGGACAAGATGGCTGGCGATGCGGACCCTGCCGAAGCCAGGGAGTCAGCCGCCATCGGCAGAGAGGGGCGCGGAAGCTGCGTGGTGGGGGACAGAGGCTGGGAGGTGTCAGGGTGCCGCCACGGGAGCTCTGAGCCCTCGGGAGCTATGGGGCCCTGGGAGCTCTGGGCCCTCGGGAGCTGTGGGCCCCCCGGGAGCTGTGGGCCGCCCGGGAGTGGGGCGTCTGATACGATCGGCTCGGGAACACAGCCGGCTTCTCCAGGTGGTGCCGAGTCGGAAGCGGGGTGAAAATGAAGAGCAGGGTGGCCGCCCCTGACCGCGACAGGCTCTCGGGGTGACGGCTGCAGAGGCCGGGCCCAGCTCCCCCATCAGGCACGGTCTGGCCCTTGTCCGTGCGTGTCCATCTCAGGCCTCACGCGGAGGTCCGGCGAGCTGTCCCGCTGAAGCAGAGGTCGCCTGGCGTTCAGGAGCGATTCCGTCTCACGAGCTGCTCCTCGGTGCCACCTACAGCCCTCATTTTGGTTGGCACGAAGGCTGCTGATTTTTAAAATGCAGAGATTGGAAACCGTAAGTTCAAAGAACGCGATGAGCCCGGCTCCCGCGCCCCCGCGCCCCGCGCTCCAAGGGCAGCACTGCCCGCGCATCTGCTAACCCAGCGTTTCTTTTTTAAAAATGCGCCTTCCAACTTCACCTACAGAAAAGCGGGTTGAACTGCCCTGAAAACAAAGCAGATGTTTCGGCCGAATAAGAAAGGGTATCTGTCAGCAAACGTTCGTCGGTCACGGCCCGAGACACGTGCATCATCTTCTTCCCCCGTGACTTATCAAAAGTGGAAATGATCCGCCAAATCCACTAAGATTCATTTAATAAGAAGAAATGAACTCATTGGCACAAAGAGCATTTAGGCGATGAAATGACGTAACCCAATCTTGAAAATCACACGTGATTCTTCAAAGCCGTCTCGAGTGTTCCGTTCACGAGTCTCCCCGTTCTGGGGAGCAGACCGTTTCGAGATGGCAGCACGTGATTATTTTTCAGAGGACTCGCTCGTGTTCGCTTATGTGATTCCTCCTCCGGCGTGTCATAATGGTCTCGATTTGCGTGGCTCCTTCACTGAAAAACTGAGAAAGGAAAATGGACGATTAAAAATATTTTCTGTTACAAGGCATTAGTGTCACAGCACAAAAAGTACCTTTATAAAATATTTAACTTTGAAGAAATGTAATGATGATCTCTATGTCAACATTTTATAAAAATAAAAAGTATCTATTTTTTCAAAGCATATATATGACAGGTTTCCAAAGAATATCTATAACGTTTTCTTGGCAAAATCTGATACTACGCAATAAATTGCATATCTTTGATTTAAAGGTTGTTAACATATTTTTTAAGAATGTTTTTATTGCATAAGACATTTTGATATCTAACCTAAAACTCAAAAAAAAAAAAATTTGACATTCATTTCGAAAATCTATTACTAGAAACAAAAGTTGTGTTTTCATTGCTTTTCAGATAATATATTTAAGCATAATGGCTACATTAAAATAATAATAATAATAATAATTTTTTTTAATCCTGAGTTGGAAACATTTTCTAACAAGTCAGTAAGATTTCCCGTTTGCTCCCTAAGCCCCTCCAGCCTACTTCCCTGCCCTGTCCCCATTCATGGTATTTTAACAGAATTGGCTTCGGCTGTACTTGGCAGAGAGAGTCTTCACGTGTTCTCGAAAGTGCTCACGTAACCTCCTCTTTACGACACGCTTCGGGTATTGAAGTCACGCTCATCACGGCGACGCATTTATCAGTGTCCAGTAGCATGCTACGTTGGCGTCTCCGTATCTCTGAATACCACCCGTTAATAATATCACCCAAACGTCACCCATATTGACATGAGTTTAATCTTCGATTTTGTTTCGCAGCTAATAATAATTCTTGGAAAAGGTGTTTGCCTATCCTGTCCTCAGAAATAGAGCTTCTGGTTCCGCCAGGATGGAGCCCTACCGATCGTAGCTCTGGTGACGAAGTGAACATTTCCACATCAAGGCACCTCACATCCTCAGAGAGGGCACCAGACTTGCTCTTCGGGTTCCAATTTCCATATCGACTCAGTGAGAAAAGCAATTCGCGTTGTGATCCCAGAGCGATCTCGGCACTTACTTCTTCATTCCGCCAAGCGCACTGCCATGGTGATTAGTCTGAAACATGAATCTGCCCAAACACCTGGGAACAAACGTGTCGTGCAGGTGGAGGTCACCTGCAAAGAACCAGCTGAAGTTGCAGCTGAGAGTTGTTCAAATCATCTTTACCAGGATTTTTCATTTAACCCAAAGGCAACGTTAATGAGTTTCGTCACCAGTTTGCTTGCTTTTTACTGTTGGAGTTGGAGAAAAAATAGAAACAGAGAATCTTCTAAAAAAATTAAGAAAACAGACATGTGAATTTCTCGAGGAATTGTTTCTAAATAAGGTCACATTCCGAGCTGCCGTGGGTTCAGACTCCCGCCTGTGAACTCCACAGGGACACGAGTCAACCCATAAGGGGATATTTACCTCAGAGTCACTTGTTACAGGAGTTCGGTGTTTCTTGAGGAATTGTTTATTCTATAAACTTCTTTACGAGGAGATCTGGACAGAATTTTATCCAGATAAATCAATGATCCTATCTGCTACCATTTTTTTTTTATGTCCAACAACCATAAGTCAGTAACTCAGTGATGCTTCCTCTAGCTGATGATGCGTATCACCCCCGACTCCTTCATGAAACGGGGCATAACTCTCAACAAATTTCCATGCGTTTCAATTTACAAGATACAGCCTTATCCTATGGCACGTGTCTGTGGTCCAGAGTAATGACCAAGAAAGGCAAAACCAACAGGATTTTGAACATGTGACTAATTAACACTTCCTTTAGAAAGGGCCATTTTCTTATACTGCATGAATCAAAGAAAACTTTATTGCCGAGAATGTGTATTAGCCAGCATGTTGTCTACTCTGAGAGTTGATTCTGATGTGTGCAGCCCCTTTTGGGTGTGACCAGGACAGGGTGACACCTCCTCCCCCTGGGCGCAATGCCAACGTTCTCCAGAGTGAGGGCTTTGGACCCAGGAAACCTGAATTTAATAAGAGCTCGGCCCTTTGACAGCTAGCTTTCTTTGTTTTTGACAGTTTTTAAACCTCAGTGTATTTGGGGTGTTAGTCTTCTGGGGCTGCTGTGACACAGTAGCACAAACCGGGTGGCTTAAACAGGAGACGTTTGCTGTCTCAGAGTTCTAGAGGACAAAGGTCAGCAGGATTGGCCCCCTGGGGCTGTGAGGGGACGTTTTTCCACGTGCTCCGTCGCTCCCGGCGGCTGCCGGCCATCTGGGGTCGTCCTTGGCTTGTAGAAGCATCACCTCGATCTCTGTCTGTACCTTTACGTGGCCTTCTCCCTGGACGCGTTCATGTTCAAATCCTCCTGTTTATAAGAACATCGGTCATATTGAATTAGGGGCCACCCTACTCCGGTGTGACCTCATCTCAACTAACGGCATTTGCACAGACCCTGTTTCTAAATAAGGTCACATTCCAAGCTGTGGGTTCGGACTCCTGCCTGTGAATTCCACAGGGACACGAGTCAACCCATAAGAGCATCTGTCCTGCAGGGTTGATAGGACAGACCACGTATAGACATCAGGTGAACAGGCATTTAATAAACACTCACAAAAGAGAGGGGTGGTCAGCTTATTGGTAACAGCGCCTGGAAGAGACCCTCGCATCTGTCACTTATTAGCTGTGTGACCTCGCCAGACCGTAATACTTCTTTCAGTAAATGGAGAGACTTAATGCAATAAAATAAGGGAAATGTTTCCCAGGGACCTGACGCATAGCCAGGGCTCCGTAAATGCCGTCCGGTCTATTACGCATCTTCGCTCACGCCACTATAATTGTGCGTTGGCATTATAATACACTAAAAAAATTTTGCGTTTTTCTCCTTTTCTAATTAAATAGGCTTTTTGTTTCCCTGGTTATATTTCTAAGGGCTAGGCAGAGACTATGCGCTTAAAATTTTGATTGGCTTATTAACTGGTTTTGTTTAGTTGACATTCTGTGGGTGTCAAATTGCTTGTCTCAGAAATTTGAGTTATTTTAACTAACATAAAAGGCATTTAGTCATTCCTTTGTATTAAAATTTTAAAAGTGAAGTTTCTACAAATATAGAAAAGCCCAAATAAAAGTAATATATAAAAGTTTAGTTTAAATTTTTTCTGGAAATATAATGAACATTTTCGACAGTACTCTTTTATGAAGGCGTTAAGAAACTGTTCCTAATACTCGAGAACACTAAGCTTGTCCAGCCAGTCTAGGTATTTACATGTGGTGACATACAGCGTATTCAAAGACAATGGCGAGATTTGCTCAGAATGAAAAAGCTTGTGTTTTGAATGGAGAACCACACGGGCGTCCTCGGGAGTCTAAGCCCAAGACCCCGGACTCTGCAGGGTTCTGGGGCCACCCTCCCTATTTCTCCAAATGCTACACCTGGGTCCCCTTCTTGTATGCTCCCAGCGCTCCCAGTGATTCTGGACACGTCTCCGTGTGAGTGAGACAGGGACCAGCCCCCGTGCCCAAGCTGCTTCTCCAAGGGGCACCTCCAGAGTGACCGCTCCCACCGCTGCAGCCTGACCTCCTCTCCATGCCATTTGAGTCCATTAATTCTCCAAATAAGACTCACGAGAGAGGGGGGTCACAACAGACGTTGGACGATCAAGGGTCCCTGCGGGTGGAGACAGATTGGAGAACAAGCTAGAAGTCATCTTCGTTTGCGCGGAGGGCCGGCCTTGCAGCCACGTGGCCGGGCGGACCGTCCCCCGTCCTGAGACCTGGGGCCATGGTTACCTGCGGCCCTTTGCCCCGCCCCCACTGATAACCTTCCCACGAGTGGCACCTGGGTTTTCTCTCTGGGGGTCCGCCGGCTCCTGCCTCCAGTCCAGGTGCTTCGGGTGGGGCCCCCTCCATCTTTTATGCTCCGGGGACAATTGTGTCTTCAGTCCTGGTGACCAACAGTCACTGTGACTTATTCAAAAATTAGATGTGAGCTCAAGCCATGAAATTATGAGAAACAACCTCGAACTTGGCCGAGCTCAGAGGCCTGCCCTGCCCGGGCCTGGGGTGTAGACACACTGCAAGGTGCTGGGCTTCCCTGCGGGGTGCTGGACAGACAGCAAGGAGAAGGGGCTGGCGGACAGAGGTGGCCTGACGGCACTTGCTACGCCGCCGCGCGCGGCGGGACCCGGTGCCCGAAGCGTGGTCCCTTTCGTGGCTCTGGTGACACGGGTCACGAAGTTCCCATCTCCGTTTAGCACATGGACTGAAAGCCCAAACATCAGTGACAGACTGCTCGGGTGCAAAGGTCAGACCCACCTCTTCCCCCGGGTGCGATCGCGAGCAGCCCCCCAAGCCCCTCTGTGGCTGGTCGCTTCACCTGTGCCCACCTCATAGGACGGCCATAGAAAATAACCGAGTTCGCAGGTGCAGGTGCCTGCGGAGAGGTGCCTGGCATGTTCGTGTGCTTTATGAATCTTGGGTATCGCTCTGCTATTTCTAGTAGCAGTTGTTTAAACCAGTTGAAACGGCTTCTGTCACTCATAACCAACAAGATCTTCATTACCTCCTAGTGCTGTCGTCGGATGAAATCAACAATCTGGAAAGCCCTGGAATATAGGAGTCGCTCGAATATCGCGTTACTGTTACCATTCTCGGCAAATACTTACTCTCATTGTTCCTGTCATCTTCAAAGTATCGTTACTACCCAAAGACACCGATTTCCCGTCTTCGAGACGCTCTCAATACCCGCGTTCTGCCTTGAGATCGCACGTCTGACATTCCGGGCAACGCTCTCTTCGTCCCTCTCCCTCGATGCCACCACCCACCAACGAGACCCTGATTCTGTCACAGAGCTCAGAGCCCCCTCTCCGCACCCGAGTCGTCGAGACGCTGAGCTCAGCGAGGCTCCTCTTCCCCAGACCTTCGTCCTGGGGATCCAAATGGCCAGTCGAGGCTTCGGAATTGCGGCTGGTTCTCCAGTGTATTCTGGATTTCATGCCTGTGGGGTGGCCCCACGTCCAGCCAGCGTCACTAACAGCAGGGACGGGGGCACAGATGGTTTCATGCAGGTGCACGATGGGCTTCGGTATCCACGTCCCACCGCCCGCTCTGAGAACCACGAGGACGCGTAACCGCGGCGCTGGACAGAGGCCTCTCGTTGCTGGATCGATCTGGATTCTGTCCTCGGGGCATCGGGTTGTCCCCACACCGCGTCTTCTGGTGTCCCCAGACGGTCTGTGTTGCTCTTCAGAGTGCCTACCCTTGACCAAAGAGCGATCCTTCCCAAGTTCGAAGCGACGCTGCCTCCTAGTGCGTGAGCTCCTAGTCTTCGCGTTCACTCGCACTAACGGCGGGCGGCGCCGCGACTTGCCGACTCTCCTCTGGACCTCTCTGTGCGTCGGGGTGCTCTCTGTGGGGTCGCGAATGCGCCGATGAGGGGAAGGGTGTTGGTCACTGCAGAGGAAAGGGGCATTCGGCTGAGCATCGGCCTCAAGGCGACAGCGACTCCCCGGGGCGCAGCGCCGTGACGTCTCTGGGTCACCTTTAAATGCTCTCGTGATGAGAGCGTGCGATGCTGCGATTGAACGGACGGGTTGATTCCCAGCTTCATCTCTGCTGCCTCGGGGAGCTCGCTTGACCGGGGGTGCACGTTCTCCTCTGCAGCTACTCGCCCCGTCTCAGACACGCACGTGGCGACGTCCTGGTGTTTTCCAAACGTTAGTAATTCTTGTCTCAAGTGACCTAGTCACCCGCCCAGCCCGGATACTCTCCCTGACGCGGCAGGCGGGGCGCGTGCTCCCGTCGGGACCCCCCGCGTGCCCCGCAAGTGCCTCTTACCTGCCGCAGTGACTCAGGCCATCGTTCAGTGTCCTCTCCCCCCCGTAACCCCAGCTCCCTGAGCCCGACGCTGGTGGCACATGACTCCTTGCCATGCCGAAAGCTCGTGGTTGCCTCGGCGGGCATCAGCCAGGAGGCAACGATGCCCCTAGGTTTGTGGGGGTCAGAGTGAAATGACACGCATCTCGATCAGTTCCTGGGGTGCGGACCTCAGCAGCCAGCAAAGACTTTGCAGTCACGCTTTGTCGTAATCGAGCGGTTCATGCCCGTGTCCACGCAAACGTCGATCCCACCAAGTTACAGAGATCTCACCGTGACACGGAAGACCAAGTTACATTACAGCACATGCAGACATTCGGACACTCGGCAAAGGCAGCCCAAAGGCAGACATGCGTTAAAAAGGTCACGATCTTGAGGAAGCGTCCCCGGAGATGTCGTCAGAGCACCCCAGACCCTGACCGCCGGCTGGGATGTCCCCCAGTTGTGACCCCCAGAGGGGCTGCTCCATTCGGTCTCCCCCGGCCGCCTCCCACCAGCCTTCGTTCAAAAATAAAACCACGGCACATTTTTAAATAAAACACATTTACGAAAAACTATCAAGGACTATGAAATGCATGAAGCTCTTTCCTCAGGCACTGAGAGTCAAAACAGCTTTTCTGTGAATCAACTTAATCAAGTGGCTATTTGAGTAGAATTTCTGTCAGAAAGACAGTAAAAAAAGAACAGTGGGCTGCAGTTTAATTGGCGAGTATATTTTCATTGAAACGATTAATGACCAAAGTCCAAATTTTATACAACAGATAGCCGCCCTAATGGCAATGAAATTCTACCTATTACAGCATAAAGTAAAAGTGCAAAGCCAAGTTATTTTAGTGGTCGGTGGGATCTAAATCCGTATCGTGGTTGACATCCAGAAATGGATTTCTTGGTTATGTAACGGTTGGTACCTTTAAAACTGTTCAGCCTCCTGGTGACTCATGTTAGTTCTAATAAGAAGCATGTAAACGCCAACACAAAAATAACTCGCAGAGGCGAAGCAAGAACAGAAAAGAAAACATGGGACGGACTTAGAAACAGCCACGCCTCCGGGGGCGGGGCGGGCCACGCGGTCCTGAGTGGAAATGTTAACAATCGTGATTATTTGAAAAGAAAAATAATGTGGAACACGACGTAGATCGCATTCTAGGTAAGATTCTACTAACTCGCAAGCACTTCATAGAACGTTTTTAACAGGACGGACCACCGAAAGCCAAGTGCCTCGCTGATGACCTGCCAATCATGTTCGCTGAACCAAAAATACAATCGTGACGCGTTTTTCAATAAAGCTCATTGATGAAAAACTATCACCGGAATATGAAATGCATGCAGCATGTTTGTCCCGAGCCGCAGACAGGCCTACAGGAGAGGGGCTGTGTGTTCGATTAAGTCCTGTTGCTGATCACGTTGCGAGAACCCTTCCATAGCTACCTGCTCATTTGAATTCAGCATTTCCCCCTTGTGTGTGAAAACCCATGAAAACGAAAACCGCACACGGTACGGACGGAAGTGCTCGTGAGAACCAAGAAGACAAAGAAACACAGACGTGCGGATTAGCGATGGTAAAAACCAAAGGGAAATGCTCCTCGTAACGCGGTTCCGCTTCTAATCAAAATGCGGGCTTCCGGCCCAACGGGGGCAAGGTCAGGCCGCCGGCAGGGTAGCGATGGTCACCGGCAGGGTAGCGATGGTCACTGGCAGGGTAGCAATGGTCACCGGCAGGTTAGCAATGGTCACCGGCAGGGTAGCGATGGTCGCCGGCAGCCTTCATCCCACACTCCCCCTCCCATCTCTCTGCCTCTGCCTGGGCACGGCCCTGCAGGCTTCGGGATGGTGGGATGAAGGGAGACAGATGTGCAGAGCCAAAAGGGCAATCGGCTTTAGTGTTTTATGTACATACATGAAACCTGTCTATCTGCCTGCCCGCCGACCTCCGACCTGCCCATCACGTCCCCCTGGGCGTCACAGTCATTCTGCAATGTACGTTTTCATCGTTCAACACAGATGTTTCTAGTCACGCTGGGCTAAATATGGGAATAAATAAATGAGTGAATAAAATATTAAATATCAGATGAACAGTGGATTCATCTGATTTCTGAGCGCATGACTCCTCATCAGAGGCAAATCAATAGATTCGGCCCCAGGTGGATGAGCATCCGATCTAGACCATCGGTCCCCTCTCTTTCTCTCTCTCTCTCACTAACACACACTTTTGCACAAGCAGCTGGGAAAACACAAGAGACAATGAGCCAGCTTACTCTTCCGCTGGAAATCGTAATCATATATAACACAGAAATAACATGAGCAGTGAACGGGATCTGCTGCACGCGTGCAACTGTGGGGAAGTGTGTCATGTGCAGTCAGCCACGTCGTCCCTTCCGGGAACTCACGGCCCTTCACTCCGTCACCAGGCCTAACAGAGGCTGCAGCCTCGGGAGGGCGGTGACGGGCGGACTCGTCCGCAGTGGCACGTACCGTGACAGTCCATCGGGTAGAAAGTTTGTAAGCAAAAGCAACAAAAACGTGATTGGAAGCCAGCGCGGGAGAGGCCAGGCGAAGGCGGGTTTCAGGCGTGGCTTTTCTCCCACGGCTCCGGGGACGTCAGGGCTCAGCAGGCTCCCGTCACTGTCAGGCCTCTGCCGGGCCCGCCCGCTCAGCGCCAGCCCGCCCCTGCCCACGGCCGGGACGCCCACAGCCGGGACACCGCCGGCCGCACTGGTGCCCGGCCTCTGCCTCACGGCTCATGGGGGGTGACTGCCGTTACATTCGGTCACCTTCACACGTATTTGAGGAGAGGCGCCTCAGGCCAGGCGTCCACCCCCCAAGCCCGCCCATGACCTTGGAGCGGCTAGTGCCCGCTGGTCACATCCAGCCTCCCCGGAGCAAACAGCCCACCTGGCACCAAGGGCAGTGGCCTGTGGGAAGGGGACGCAGGTTTCCAGAAGGCCAGCCAAGGTCCACTCCGATCGGTATACCGCCATTAGCGGTCGACCTTGCTAAAATGGACTGGGGTTTTCCCTTTCCCATTTACACGTACGTCGCGCTCAGTTTCCATTTCGTCCCGTGTCGAGATCACTCTCACCATGCGATGTTTAAGACACGCCTTCGCCCGGCTCTGCTGCATCGCTTTCTCCCGGCCCCTCCTCCTCCTCTTCAGGGATGACTCCAACCACGTCGCACTGTTTCCTGTCATTTACATCCGGTTACGCATCGTCCCTCCGCTCACTCCCACGTCTCCGCATCTTAAAATCCTGTTATTCTTCCCAGACCGCTTGAAATCCTCGACCCTCCGCGAAGCCCTCCGTGGACCCCACAGGCCACAGCGTGTCTTGGTAAGTGTGGCCGTGGTGTAACCCCTGTCGCCAGCATCTGCACCCAAAATGAGCAGGACAGAGGTGACGGAGTCAGAGACAGGGTCGGGGGAGCATGGTGGCTTCCTCCTAACTCCCTCTCTTGGTTTATGTCACATGGGAGAGAAGCCAGCTACCATTCCATGAAGACACTCAGCCGTCCTTCAGAGAGACCCAAGGGACAAAGAACTGAGGCCTCCTGCCAACAGCCGTGTGAGCGAGCGGGCGGGGAAGAGGGTCCGGTGGCTGACGGCGCTCAGCCAAACCACCCGTCATGCCCTGAGAACGTGACCTACAGAACCCGTGAGGCCACACACGTCTGCCGTGGAAGCCAGCGCGTGTGAGAGCCGTGGGCTGTGTGGGAACAGATTACTGAGACGGTCCCCAAGGAGCACGGCCTCGGGTCACGTGCACCGACATCTCCGCTCTAGACTCCGGCTTTGCTCGGCCTTGTTTTACCCAGAGGACTAGACCAGCGCTTGGTGCGCGACCACCGTGTCACATGAGGGGCTTAGACCATGAGGAGGTGGGACAGAGGCGAGGGCTTGACAGTGGGAGGGTCTGAATTCCGGTGGCCAGAAAGGCGAGAGGAGCTTAAACCCGAGAATGTCGCCTCCCGGCTGTGGCGGGCACGGTCAGCGGGCGCGGTCAGCCGGCCCGGCCCTCGGTGGTGCGTGGAAATGCGACACGCGGCCGACGCTACTAGCGATGCCAGGAAAATCAAAAGACAAAATGACAGCTGCGTCCCCTATGTGCATTGTCCAGCGTCAAAGAGCAGGAGACGGTCACACCTGCCGACACCTGGAGTGGCAGGAGGTCGGGGGTTCAGGGTCGGGAGGAAGGCGTGCCACCTCGAGGCGCTCGGAGAAGCTGGAGGGGCCCAGCTCGGGCCTCCGCACCGCGTCAGGCGCAGCCTCGGCCAGGCCCCGGCTCCGACCTGCTCAGATGAAGGGAAGTTGCCTCCGATGACCTTGGAAGCGCGGGACACGCAGACGACGGACTTCGGGTCACGTGCGAACGGCACGCCATCCTGCCAGGAAGCTCTGCGCAGCGTCAGGTTTCTTCTGCATGTTTACCCGTGAGAACCCAAATCACACGCCGGAGCCACGTTCCAGATATAGGAAGCGATGACAATGTCACCAGTAGGAGGGGGTGGCCCGGTGTGACTGGGAACTTGCCGTGGTGTGACGTGTGGGACCCCCGGGCCTGAGGCACAGTCACACGGCACAGAGCGGGGTCCGGGGTGCCGAGCACGCCACGGTGGAGGGACCCCGGCTTCCTCGTGGAGTCGCTCGGTCGCCGCGTCCAGAAGCTCCCTAAGTCTCCGTCTGCCTCGCGCATCCCCACAGCTACTCGTCCGTATGCTCCCCGGTGATGCTTCCTCTGCTCACCCTTCGCCCCTCTCCCCGTATTTAAATAAAATACACCTTGGGTTCCTCTGAACTAGGTCCCTCTGCAGCCATCGTCAAGACAATTGTTTATTCCGCCTTAAAGCAGCGCACCGTCCTCTCTGCTCTCGTAGGCCCCGACACGCTCCGGAGCCCTGGTCTGTCCCCACGAGGCACCGTCCCCAACAAAGAGAGCTTCTTCACTAAGAACAGAATTCGGGACGCTCGTGAGAAACTGTCACGCGCAGCCCCGTTTCGTGAAGCCGCAGGGACGTCTTCTCACAGCGAGGACGCAGTGGTGTGACGGTCGGAGGCCTTCGCCCCCAGGGAGGGTCCACGCGGCCAACCCAGCCTCGGGCCGATCGTCAGCCGGCAAGGGCTCTGCTGTCTCGGCATCTGTCATCGTGGACGGACACAGGAAACGACCAACTGTGTTTAAGAGGAGGCGGTGTCATCAGGAGACAGACCATGAGCTTCGGATTAGTGCAAAAAAAGCCTTAGCTTCTCAATGAATAAATCTGTGTGTTTTGGTGAATTTCCTAGCCATTTTGAGACACGGTTTCCATACTGGGGACCCTCTGTCTTCTTCTCCCGTGTCTCTCTCTTATCTATCTATCTATCTATCTATCTATCTATCTATCATCTATCTATCATCTATCTATCATCATTCATCTATCACCTATCTGTCACCATCTATCTATCGTCATCTATCATCTATCATCTATCTACCCATTCATCTATCGTCTATCATCATCGGCTCCATTTCCATTCATTCATTCATCATCATTCCAAGTATCATCTATCAAGTATCTGTCATCTATCTATCATTTATCTATCATCTAATACTTCCATCTAATATCATTATCTATCATTATCTATCTATTCATCATTTTCCATTCTATCATTTTCCGTTTCATTCATTACCTATTCATTCATTCCATTAATATCTATCTATCATTCTTATCTATTATCTATCATCTATCTATTCATCTATCATCTATCTATCATCTATCTATCTGTCATCTATCTATCTATCATCTATCTATCATCTATCTATCTGTCATCTATCTATCTATCATCTATCTATCTATCATCTGTCTATCGTCTATCTATCCATCATCATCTATCTATGGCCTGTCATCACCTGTCTATGGTCTATCTAGCTATCACCTGTTCTGTCATCTATCGATTTATCTCTCTCTCCTGTGCCTTATTCTCCAAACTGACTTAACAACAAGACAAGCAGAAAGGGTAAGGAACTCGTGGAAGGCAAAAATCTAAAAAGGAAGGGAGAGCAGAGATAAAGTTTTGTACGAAATAAATGTTCTAAATCCCTGGCGCTCGTAGACGTGGCTCTGAGCGTCTCGGAGCGTGAGACGAAAGCAGCCCAGATGCTCGGGACGAGGCGGCGTGGCCGACGCCGTCACGAAGACCCAGAACGATCCCTCTGCCGAGGCCGGTGAAGAGGCCACGTCTGGTCCTCGGAGCAAACATTTTACCTCCTGGCCTCTGGTCAGGCTGCTCCTTCCTTTTTTTTTTTCTTTGTTTTCGATTTTTAACGTGCACAGACTTCCTGTTGCTTAAACACCGTTCGTGAACGGACGCCGTGGTGGAGTGAGCGACAGGTCGCAGGAGAGGTGACATGCGCCCTAAACGCCGCGTCGTGGGACATGGGTCCCACTGCCCGCGCCCTCAGCGTCTCCCCAGGTGACGTCTCACCCCGTGTGGGCAAACAACCCCCATCTGCCCCTTTCTCATTGACATTTCCCGGGAATCTATTTCTTAAATGGCCGAAACGTTTCCTCCGACTGTCGGCTATGTCCCCGGCCACTCGCCGCGGCGGTTCCCGTGACGGGCCCTTCAGCGCCCTGAGCACTGTCCACGCACCTCGACGTTTAAACCGGCGGAGTCCACGACATCCCTGTGGGACGAGCCCGCGATCGCCCCGGTTACAGCTCGGGGACCTGAGGCGCCGAGGCCGGGGACAGGGCGGAGGTGGCAGAGCCTGGCTTCGGGTCCCACCTGCTGGCCCGCAGCAGGCGCCTCCGCCGGCTCACGGTGCTGGCGGTGCTCACGGTCACCCGGCTCCGCAGCTCCTCCCGCGGCAAGACAGCCCGCTGGGCGCTCATGACCTTAGCTGCGCCGTCGTTACTTTTATTAATACCAACTGCCGTATTTCTTAAAAAATACTCGGCCGCCCTCACCGCGTCGGGGGCTGGGAGGGTGGCATTCCGAGGCTGTGACGTCCTGGGCGTGTGGAGAAGGGCCTTTCCCACGCACGCGTCTTCTCGCGATCTGGACGCACCTGCTCGCTTGTCGACCGCTTGTCCACACGCTCGATTCCCGCGTGAGGCTGTCCCCTTGGCTCTGGCGAATCCAGTCCTTTTCGCGATGGATTTGTGTCTCTTAAAAATCCGAGGGCCCCCCGTCTATTGAGACGGAGCCCTGAGCCCAGGGCGGGGCTCAGACGTGCCGCGGTTGCTCCCGGCGTAGAGAAGAGAAACTAACGACGAAGGAAAAATGAGTTTGGAGATTCGAAACCCCGCCGTCCGCCGTCGCCGTGTCCACCACGCGGCCGTGCGGAGGGAGCCCCGCCCCGGCAGCCACCGCTCTGGGTTGGAAGCGTCAACCGCCTGCCGACCCCCCCTCGAAGCGATGCGCTGCATTTCAAGATCCGTAGCCTGTTCTGATCGGTCGCCGTCCAGGATCCCACGGTTTCTGGTTGCAGCATCTAACAATTGGCAAAACCCGTCCATCACTCTGCTTCGGATTTCCAAAATGTCTGCTCGCCCAGTGGAGAATGAAGTCCGTGAGGTTTTGATTCAGATCGTCCGCCGTGGATTTCTCACTTTGAGAGTCTGATTAAAGGGCATGAGACATATTTTCACATCCAGCTGCGGTGTGGCTCGTCGGAGCCGATCATTTCACGTTCTTGCAACCTTCTGTTCTTCACGACGCTGAGAATCTGATCTCCTTTCGTAAGAAGCATCTCTTAAGATAAACAGTCTCCTTAGGGGCTTCATTAGGAAGCGTCAGAGTATTTCGCCTTCATGCTGATGCTTGGAGATTGTTTTTTCTTCTCTTGTTCTTATTTCATTTTAGTAAAAGCACCATATGAAAAATAAATCCTTCTTGAGTCTGAGCTTGCTGGTGCGGGAGGAAAAGCAGAGCATTCTGACAGCAGATGCTCCTGAGAGAGGCCGCCGTCGCGGGCTTCGGTCCCTGGGTGACTCTGCGTCTGAACCGCCTTGCGTCCCTTTGTCCCAGCCGGATTAGAGCCTCCCGGACACGAGGGGAGAGTCACAGGCACCCCGGGACTCCGTCTGCCTCCTTTCGGTCACTCAGAGGCCTGGGAAGTTCACAGCCCAGCACAGCACAGGACCAGACATGCGAGTTCAAGCTCGAGTGGCAGAGAGCGCCACAGCACACGTGGACGGCAGCTGCCATGGCCGTGACTGTGTGCGTGGGGACCTCAGGGTAAATCGTGCGGACCGACGCCCGACCCCCAAACGCACGTGGTCCCGCGGGGTCTCCCGTCTCTCCCGGGGGGGCTCTGCGTCTGCGGACCCAGGGAGGAGATCCAGGGGTGCCCTTCTGATGGTGGCGAGCGTGTTCCCACACCGGGAAAAGTGATCCCAGCGGCAGTCTTGGCATTTCGTGGTCTTCCATCTGCTGACCGTCTGCCATGTGCCGTGAATTTGTACGCAGTGAAGACGCATCGGCAAACCTGACAGACGAGGCTTCACCAGCCTAAACCTTAGATTCTGGAGGCAAATATTAGGAGGTCTGTAGTGATTGATTTAATATTTCGGTGTGCAGGAGCGTGCCCTTCACAGTGGGCTAGCTTAATCTACAGTCTAGTGATTCGTGACCCGGTGTACCAACTGGTGGTGAGCCGGCATTTACTCTAAAATTCCAGATTGCAGACAAAGTTATTAGTTCTTCCAACAATGTGCATCTCTCGTCAACACCAGAGGCTTTACTAGTTAGTACAAGAAATGTTAGAGTTTTCATCGATGAAAATAGTGGTTTGTTCATTAGCAAACTGATATTGAAATTAACAGATAAAATTATGAGATTAGCTGAAATATTTTCAGAGACTTCTCATGGACATTAAGAAGATATAAAAATCTAGTGAGCCCAGGAGCGTACGGACCCAGGACAGAGTCCAAAGCCTGGACCCCTGAATGCCCTGTGTCCAGTCTGCGTCTCAGAGGACCCCGGCCGCTGTCGCTGCTCAGCACGTGGCGCCTAATGTATGCGAAGTCACTGTTCGCTGTTCGCACGACTCACTGGGGCGCGATCGGTCGCTCCCGGGTGCACAGGCGGATCCCATCTAATCGCTGCATTGAATCCGTGCTGGCGTCAGCGTATCCTCTGAACGGAATTGTTTTGTTTTGTTTTGTTTTTTGTCATTCGAAAAGGGATTTTTGTAAAACATTTAAACAAAATCTCCAATATGAATTTTTAATTTTTTTTTAAATGTAGGACATAAGAAAAACTAAAACTTCTGGTTAGTGGAGAATTCTGTTAAATCGACCTCCAGATAACAGAAAAAAAAAAATTAGTCAGAGTTGCTTCCTTGTGCTAGATGAGAAAAAACACTAATAAAGCACATGGGATAAATCTGAGGAAAACAAAGGGTCTCATCTTCTCTTCCGCGGCTGGGTCGAGGCACAGCGGGCTTCGTCCACGGTCTGGCGCCGGCTGGTGAGTCCGTGCTCCCTCCACGTACTCGACGTACGTGAATTTCAGGAATGAAAAAGGCACGGAAAGACCCACTATAATTCATCTTCGTACACACCCCTCCTCACCCAGAAAACACGTTTGCCAACTGCTAACGTCTACCGTGATTGATTCCTGGCAAAGCTTTCAAAACGGATGACACTCTAATCTCTAGCAGGTTTTTATTTTCTTGGAATCAGTTAACCTCATCAGAAGCAATAGAAGTTCTTAAAAATAACTTTTATGCCAGAAGTTGAATAACTTTGTACATCTTGTTTTTGTTTTTACCAGAATATGTAGAGAGAACTTGATGAAGTGCCATATGTCAAGTCTGGAGTCAGATTAAAAACAAATAATTAAAATATATCCTTTCTCCATCAAAACAGATTGTGAAATGTTGGTGGAAGGGTGCTGAATCTGACATGTCATGTTTTGACAGGGTTTTTTTTCTGTTCAAGAAAATCAGTCATATTGTTAGAAGTGCTGCCTTGAAAGCCGTATTTTCTCTCTGTGGAATGCCACGTTTTAAGCCGTAATTAATCTAACCTGCCACATCCATTAACCTGCCATAATGAAATAAGGAAGGCACATATTTGGGGACATATGGAAGCATCTGAGAAATACTCACTTGGCATACAGACGTCAAAAGCTAGAAGCAATGTTGAGAGGCTTTACGTGTGGTGGTGGGGTG